>NC_073692.1:354206016-354511016 GCF_029784155.1 Uranotaenia lowii | reverse complement strand
TTTGTAATTTTCAGTTCGTGAGACAGAGGAGAGGTCTGTTTGTCAGGTTGTGTCATGTCATCATGTGAAAATTTGTTTATGTAACAAATTTGATGCATCATTTGTCGAATGATCGAGATGTGTGTCTATGAGCTGTGTAGAATTTCTTATGTATGAATTGGACCAATTACGAGAAATCTCGTTTTTTAGCTTGCCGTGGATGTGCTAATCTTAGAAGTGTAACTTCAATGTTATAAATTTTATGATAAAACTCTATTCTACAAAATTTGACCCAACATGTTCGATAACTCAAATATAATGATTTAAAAAAAAATCCAGCGAGTTTTGAGATGAAGTATGCCAAATTTTGGTGTTTCTCGGCTCTGATTTCTTCGTGGTCCTGAATGTGTTAAAATATCTCCTATATAAGAGGGGCTTAAAACTTTTTTTAACATATATAACCCCCATATATAATATCGCCCATATGAAAGGGGATATATCTTCATTATGTCTAAATAGATTTTGATCAAAACTTGTTCGACAATATACTGTCGAACTTTGTGGAATTTAATGTTTATTTATTTATTTACTTTGTGAATTTAACGTTTATTTTGTTCAAAACCACACCAAGTTTCTTACAGCTTTTTCATGTAGTTGTAAGCCTCTTGGAATTTTTCATCACTAGTTTTGCACAGCCCATATTTGAACTTCCAAACACTCTTCAAATGATGGTTCTGATCCTGTTATTTTGATTGGTTTTAATCTCACAGACCTGCTTTTTGATTTGATCATCTCACTTAACACACACCGATATAATTGATACCGATTAAGATTGAGAGAGTTTCAACTAACAAATCAACTCTGCCATGTACAATTTTTCTTCAGAGTTCATGACAACCTTGTAATTTTTTGTTCGCACATAAAAGTTAATGTCCAGTCATGCGGCATTCCGGCTTCCTCAAACAGAACAGGAACGTGTTTCACATCAAAACGACGTAAAATACAAAAAGTGTCAAAGTTCCAATAGTTGGATGACACCACAGTTCAGGTTCAGATCCCACAGGTGACAATCTTCTAGCACACGTCGTCGTTGTTGTTTTATGGCGCTCCACTGGTCGCGTGTGCTCTCCAAATTGCCTCGGCTGCAACTGCAAATACTCCCCCCGCGCTCAATAATGGATCACCTCCAACCCAAAGCACACACTTTCATTTCAATTCACCGCGCTAAACCTCTGTTTGAACTCTCACCTCAACGCTAGCAGCACCAGAAATCCGTGCGTCAAACTGGGTTTCATCTTGCTTAGGTTGTTTGTTTATTTGTTATCCAGCTGATTTCTTCGACTATCGACTCCTCGAAAGTACTCTTCCGAAGTTCACTCTCCAACGTCGTTATCACTCGCCTTATCAGTGATCTGTGGTGGTCTGCACCCAAAAAATCCCCCGATTAATCCCCGCACACACTGGACGACGAATTCGGAACACGACTCTCTCCGTCGAGGTGTGCTTCTGCTCGGTTGCACTTCTTGCTCACCACTGAGACATTCCTAGCGACAGCACGCGACGATAGGCCAACATCACCTCCTCAGTCAGGCTACTCGCTTCTCCTGGTGTTACCGATATTTTTTTTTTCGTCTTCGTTGTATTTCGTTCAAAATGCACATTACACGCACATCTAGCTCGAAGCCGGTAAATCAAATCGTGTGAGCGAGAGTACTTCACTTCACTTGACTTCACTCTACTTTGACGTCTGTCGTCTACGTCTTTAGAATTCACTGTTTTTTCCCTCTATTGGGTACTATAACTGTAATTCACTGAAACTGTCTGACGATCCTAGACTTCGTCAGAAATTTTTTTTCAGGACACGACAAATTTACATCAGAAGTCAAAGCTCTTCCGATCCCGGCTAGGTAAGGTATGCTAATTCTCCCTCAGCGAGCGACCTTTTCCAGTTCCGCTCAGCTATTGATTCTTAGACCATTGGAAACAGACTTGGTTTGTTGTTTCCGTTTTTTTTTCGAGTACCCCCTCCCACAGTGATTAATGACGTTCGGTTTTTCCTGGAATCAATTTTCACCAAAAAAAAGTTTTATTGCTTTTGTCCCTCCACACAAAAATAACCAAAAATATCACTTGAACCGATTTTTTCCAAAAACGCTCACTCACTCTCGAGTTGAGCTAGTTGAATCACTTTTGCTTGCTTGCTTGCTTGTTTTTTCGGACATTTTATTGTCGTTACTGAGGTTGAGGTATTTCTTTATCTAATCACTGGAAAATTATACATTTTTTCTTTCCTTTTCCTCTCCAGTAGTGGCTTATTGATTTTTTTTTTCACTTCAAAATTTTCTTGTTCCCTTTCTGAAGAAAAACACATTCACTCGCTGGCTGCACTCTAGTGGTTACGGTGTTTTATGATGGCAATTTTTGAGTGACTTTTGGTTGGCCGTCCTAGATTACAGGTTGATTCATCGTTGCAGTGGCAGGTTGTGATGATATATTTCAGCAAACAGTCAGTTGTGTTGAAGAAATCTGGAAAAATTAATAGGAAAAAGGTGATGAGTTTTGCTGTGAAACCTATGATTTAGAAGTTGTACAAAAGACGTTCATGTTATGCATTTGTTTTTGAATGAACATTTCCAGAATTTTCAGCATATTTGAATAGATCGTCTGAAATCTTCTTCAAATTCATAATATATGGATTATTTCGTTTGTCGATTTATTCTCCAAACAGTGACAAATCTGTCATTATTCGAATTGCGAAAAATTCACAAGTATAAAGCTTGAGCTTATTATCAACTATGGTCCACATATGGCCCTTCCTGGCCAATGCACAATGGGGAAAAAGTGTATAAGTCGCGAAAAAATTCAATATCTTCCCTCCTACATGAACCAAATCTATAAAAATATATTTTACTTCAGTGAAAATGTTCGAAAAATCAATTGGATATAGGTTCAGACGCCGCACGATATAGTGCATTTTAATCCCTAATTCTCTTATATTTTGTAACCAAATCCAAATCCAAACTAATTTGGACTGCGTGTTGTGGCTCAAATAGCCTTCAATCGACTCCTCGGAAAAAATCACATAAAGTAAGTATTATTAGGTTCCAAATTATCAAGTTTGAACATACTTTTTCTGAACTATTAACAGCCGTTATTCAATTTTCAGATGCGTGCAGGGGCTCAAAAAGCCTTCAATCGATTTTTTTGAAAAAAAAAATCACACAAGATAGGTCTCATTTGGTTCATAATTTTCCTGTTCGAACTTACTTTTTTCATAATTAATTGAAAAATTAGAAGAATTGAGGATGAAACATAACTTAATTTTCCAAAGCGTGCAGTGATTCAAACAGCCTTCATTTGATTTCTAGGAAAAAATTCAAACAAGATAGGTCTATTTTTGTTCAAAACTTTCAGTCCAAATTATTTTTTTTCTGAAATCTTTACAAAAATAGGGGAAATAGGAGTATCAAAGGCACTATAACTCCGATCGTAAGCTCGTGTGGTCTCTGAAACTCTGTCCAATCGATTCTCCGGACATTTTTACTAAAGGAAAGAATATTTTTTCATAGATTTGGTTCGTGTAGGAGGGAAGAGATCGCATTTCTTTTTTAAATATATTTCTGATATTTTTTCCAGGACATAAGAAAGATGTTGCTGATTTTGAATATATTGCTGCACTGATTTTCCTTTTTATGAGTTCACATTAAGAATTTTCTTTGATTTGGTTATAAGCATAATATACTAATCGAGATAACGTCGTCAAGAAAAATATAAGAAAACAGATTAAAAAGTGCAAAATTACGATCTAATAGTGCTGATTAGTATGCCCATCGAAGAAACCGTGGCCATTGAATATTTCTCTTAGGAATCACTTCAATTTCTAACAATGTTTGAAAGTTATTTTCCGCATTTGATTCGAAACATAATGCTTTAGCTTGTGCCTTGTTGATGATTCCATCATAATCTGAATGACTATAGATTGCTTTAATGATCTAAAACCTAACATTTGAATCAGTAAAAACAATTGAAGAGGGATTAATCACACCATCGTTCTTAGTTTGAATGATTACCGGAATATGTTAATTCATAATTACTAAATACAGACCCCGTTCGATTTTGGCAACGTGCCCGAACATTTTGTGTTGCCAAAATCAAATATTGCCAAAATCGAACGGTTTTTTTTCTTCAATTTTTTTCCTTTATTTTTACAAAATAACTATTTTTATTACCATTAACATTACTTTTAGTCAACTTCCGACCATTTTAGTAATTTTTTTAATTATTTTTTCTCATGTTTTTGATGCATTTTGTACTTTTCTTGCTTTGTTTGTTATCTTGGTTGTTTTTGTCATATTTGCTGTTTTTGTCATCCTTCATCATTTTTTAGTTGTTTTTCATCATTTCCAGTCTTTCTTTTGAATTTCTTTTAATTTTATTAAATTATCCATCTTTTTGTCATTTTTGAGTACTTTATAATTTTTTGAAAAAACTTTTGTTTTTTTGTTGTATTTAGCCACCATTTTAGAACATAAAAACGTATTTATGATGTTCTTTTCAACTATATTGGTACTGTTAAAGAGAAAACTAAAAGGTAATGCCGCTTCTAAAAACCGTTCGATTTTGGCACATGTGCCAAAATCGGATGTTGCCAAAATCGAATGCTGCCAAAATCGAATGTTGCCAAAAACGAACGGGGTCTGTACATAAACTTTAATGGCAAAATTTATTTTCTAAGAAATTAAAGAAACTAAGTCAAATTATTTGAAACAAAAATAGTACAAATTTGAGGATAGAACAGATTGAATTTTGAATTATGAAATAACGATTAACAAGCAAAGATTCAAACTTTTGTTTGTGACATTATTAACCCTTTAATGCATGACTTTTTTATAATGAGAGCAGCAGCTTTTGGTTCAGTAAAATAATTACATTTTAATTCTAAAAACACAACACAACAGGTTTGAAGTCGTAATTTTGAGTATTATAAAAGTTATGGCCAATAAAAGTTGAAAAATAATTTTTGAAATTCTTAATTAATTTCAATACGACTTTGCCAATTTCATCCAAACCTTGTCAATGGGGTACAGAAAAGTGTTTCTGATTGATTGACATTAAAAAATTTGTTAGAATTTGCATATCTGAAGAAATAACAACGATTTTCCAAAAACTACTTTTTTCAAAAAAATAAATAAATTTGATTTTTGCAATTTTTCCACATACTTTGTTCGATATCTCACACATACATTAGAATATTGCAATAAAAATACCATGGACTGATTTCTCTTAATCTCTAGAATATTTTTTGTCAATACATCACTCAAAAATATCCACGCATTTTCGAGATATTTGGATTTTGATTAGTGTTGTTTTAAAACAACACTATGCATTAAAGGGTTAATATAGCACCAACATTTATGATTTTTTTATATTGCAAATACTGTAGTCAAGATAATTAGCAGTCGGTCTATTTCGTTCGATCCTGACCAACGGCTTGTAGAATTTAGGTTAAATTTCCAACGTTGACTTATTTTTTATTTACTTATAATAGAAAAATCAATTAAATTGAGAGAATACTAAGCTTTCCTCGGAGACCAAAGAACTTGAACGGTTGACTCTGAAGGTTTCATCCCTGCTTAACCCATTTCGGACAAAATTCGAGATATCTCGTTTTCGCTTGCCGCGCAAGCCCGATCAATAGAAAAAAAAAAAACAAAACAATATCAGTATGAAATATATTGATATTCAATTTTTTCATATTACAATGAGTTAAAATTTAGTAGGTACTCGTAAGATGTTCAAATATCTCAAATTATAACAAAAAGTCCATGCAAAATTATATCACCCTATGATAGTATTATAATTATATCAAATTAATAACTCAACCAGATAGGATATTGACCACCAAAAAAAAAACAAAAAAATAAGTCTTGCATATAAGCTTTCATGCATTGTTTTCTTTAGACTTAAGTACTTGTATTGCAAGGTTGCATTGTACCCTGCCTTGCACTCAAACTTTCATGTATTGTTCCAAACATGTACGACTCTTGAAAAATTTGGATACAGCCAGGAAATTCGAACCTCGACCTGCCGGTTGAGAGGCGCATTCGCTACCACACACGGAGAAAAAAGACCGCAGTTGTTCTAACTATTTCAGCTCGTTATATCAATCATCAAAGCGTAGTTGATTTTTTGGCATCCAACTATAAATATAATAGACTAAACTACCAATTTATGATTAATTTGACTCAATCAACTATGAATATAATGGATTCAATTGTAATGGTATAATTGATTCAACTGTAAATATGATAAATTCAACTACAATTATATGATTGATTTCAGGTATTCAACTAAAAAATAATAGATTCAACTATACATGTCTGGTTGACCTCTAACATTTAACTATAAATATTATATATTCAACTGTAGCGGTATAACTGATTCAACCGTAAATATGACAGATTCTAATACAATTGTATGATTGATTCTAGGTATTGAACTATAAATATAGTAAATTCAACTATATTTTTATGATTGATTGTATGATACTTGAATACTATAGTGTTCGTCCGTGTTCATCAGCAAAAATTTTAAAAAATTGAAAATGTGAGACCAGTTCCTGGAATTGGTGAAGGTACACCTACTCTGGCTGCCCGTGAAATCGACGTTCCTTTACGTGATCATGACAGGATCCCACGGGAAAATAGTATTTGTTAGTCAGTGAGGTCGGTAAAGCGAATGATAGATTGATGTCATGATATTGAGTCAATTTTCCCCACATAAGGTCAATCTTCGCCGGGTGCAGAAGTACCGACTTCTAAGGACGTCTTCCGGGCAGCGTTGCCAGATCTACGGATTTTAAGCACTTCGACGGATCAACAGATCGATACTCAAAATCTACGGATTTTCTAAGGATTATCGAAAAAAAATATAGGGATTCTGCGGATAAACGAAAATTCTACCTGATAATCATAGGAAAAACAGAAAAAATCAATTTTTTTTTCATTTTTTGACAAACCTACGGATTTGAGCGGTTTGCAGTCTGGCAACGCTGCTTCCGGAACCGATTAGTTAAGACGCCCAATTTGCTGCGTAATCATGCATCAAGATAGCCTTAACATTATTCTGAAGAATAACATCATATAAGCCAATATAAAAAGAATTTGAATTTACAATATTTATAGTTTACCTTATTGAATCAATCATAGAAATATAATTGAATCCATCATATTTATAATCAAATCAATCATATTGTAATAGTTGAATCTACCATATTTACAAATCAATCAATCATATTATTATAATTGAATCTATCATATTCACAATCAAATCAATCATAATATTCTAGTTAGATCTACTATAATTTTTGTTTAATGTATGACATCAATCTTACATTATAGTTGAATTTATTATGTTTATAGTTGAATGCCCAAAAGCAATCATACAACCATAGTTGAATGTATTATATGGCCGGGCTTCGACCAGGCCGAACTGAACGCCATGAGAAAAAATTTAAACTTCTGATTTTGAAACTCATGTAATTTTTATGCGAAACCGAAAAAACAAAAATAATTCACTGGGTCGTGTTTCTTGGATTATAAACTATTGATTTTGGTCGATAAGTTTTACGGAAACCGTCTGTAGTTGAAAATATTCAAACATCAAGCTCAAGTGAGTCGAAAAAATGCTGATGGCGTCCAGTTCGGTCTGGTCGAATCCTGACCATATATATTATTGAATGTACAATCAAATTGTCAATTATATGTTTTGTTGAAATTTTGATAATTGTAGTTGGTAGAAAATCCATCAGATATATGATAGAATATACGTGGATTATTGTTGGACATACCATACTTTTATCTCCGTGCAGAACCATACCTGATGCATTGGAATGAGAGCTTCAGAATTCCAATACAAGCTTTCTGAGCAGGCAAATTGAGGCAGGAAAAATAACTGCCTGTATCAGATGAGAAATACCTTTTTCTACGAAACGACTAATCCAGAGTACGCATCGATCGCTTTCAATGATTTGCTATCCTAGTTGAAAAGTGCCACCCGATTTTCAAAAAACGGACGATACAATCGAGCTGAACAGGCTTATTTTTCCTGCAGGGATTTTTTTTTTCAAATTTTGCAAGGTTCGCAATACCGAAGATAGGTGGCAAAATTAGACAGAAAATGATCTGATTTTTGTTCTCAGTGTCATGTCAGTGTGATTAGTAGATAATTGCTCTTTTCTCTTCGAATGCAGAGCGAATGGAGTTCAATGGCATGGTTGTCAGAAGAACAGATTCATAAAAAAAGTGCATATTTGGACTAATTTTTGGTACAGATTATGTCCATACAGAAGAGTGATTTTTCAAATTCGGTAGGTACTGATTTGAACAGATTTTTCATTATTCACTAAAAACCACTTCCAAATGTTTGATATTTGATCATTACCTGCATGTGAAAAAAATACTACCATCCACAGTATGATCTCTCAGTACTTGAAAATATTTACCTCAAGATATTGAGAAAATTCGGATATTTCATTGACATCACTTTTGAGACATTGGATGTTGTTGGTTCCGATTTGGCCACAGATTTTTATTAAATGGTAGATACAGATGAAAAAGATTTCTTCTATTAAAAGTACATTCCTTTCAATAGAGAGAATCAAACCGTTGCTCGGGTTTCATTATTCATTATTGAATGTTGTCATTCGGCATTAGCCTAATTTATCAACATAGTATTTTGGAACTCTAATCCTTAAGGTTGATTTTGAGGTAAGTCAAGGACAAATGTTAAGTTCATTATAGTGTTCTAGATTAAAGTGACACCAAACTCCAAACTTTATGACGATGCCAAAAATAAGTGCCTTAGTTCCGTAGCCTGCCTTGGGTCTTCACTGACATGCGACATAATTAAATTATTCCGAAAAACCACCACCAAGCCGCCATCCGGAACGTCTCGTGTGTCTACCGCGTGTAGACATCCTAACCAAAAGCCACTGTTTACCATATAGATTATTTAATGATATTGTTTGCTTGCTTTGCCCGCGTCTGCTGCATGCTTTCTCTCGGTCTGTGGTAAATATTTAGCGCTGCTGTTGGTTTTTACCAACGGATCCTAGCGAAATTGGAGATGTTCACCAGTATGGGACCCGGTGTCTAATAGCTTGTGGTGGTTTTTTTTTCTGCCACGGTATTAGTCGAGCAAGAACCATATGCTGCTGGTTTTGGGTCCCGGAGAATAAAATGCCGCGCCGCTAGTATTTCCGTTAGACAAATAGAACCGGCTAAAGCGCGGTTAACTTTTGGCGCGTTCGGTTTCGCGAACATGCTGGTTGCCTCGAGTTGATTAGACGGCTTCGCCTTGTGTTACGCGAATGGGAAGATTTTTCCCACTTTTCGATTTTGGTTTAGAATAGTCTCTGAAGAACATAATTTTTCTCGGAACCAAAGAGTTTAATTTATAACCACCCGTCATGGGCGCATCATGTGGGTTTCCCGGAACACTGCCCGGATTTATTTCGCGCGTCGTCGTCGACTGATTTTCTGAACCGCCTTACTGAGGAGGAGTCTGGGTTCCTTTAATTGATTCTTCTTTGTGGCTGATGCAATGGCGGTTTGTCCTTCATCTGTGGAGAAGCCGCAGCAGCCAGCAACAGTTCTCTGAATTGATGCAATCCATATTGCAAGATCTTTTGGACCCATATGGCCGCATTATTTCCTTCGAAACGTCTGTGCGTATAAAGAGATGCAGAAATCTCCAGAAAGTGCATTAATGCAACAGTTGGTCTACGGGGCGAGGCAATAAAAATGCAAGTAAAAATCCAACAAACGATTCCTGCTCTCTTGACTTGAGAGTCTTGACGTCTACCCGGCTTCTTCGTCGTTTCTTCTCGAGAAAACCTGGAAACCGGTTAAGGCAATTCTAGGCCTCATAAACATGTTTCTGCTGATGTTATGACGCTGCAAAAAAAAACGTTGAAATCAGCTGACATTTGCCTTCGATTGCACCGACAGATTGCAGTTTTGCGTGATCCACCTTCAACCGCAAAATCCTTGCGAGGGAGTTAACCTTCTTTAAAAATACAATCTAGCCTCATCCCAGTGTCAAATTTTATCAATTACACCAACAACAACCGCTGCTAGCTGTCACGCACGCTCTCGTTCACGCTCAACTTTCGGTTTCGTTGTCAATTATCATATTATTTTTTCCAGATTTGCATATATGTACCATCGCAATTCATTGTTGTCGTCCTCCTCCTTCAATTAAGTTCAATTATGATTGGTTCCTTCTCTGCATTCAGTTTTTCCATTTATCGTTTGTTGTTGCTTGCTTCGTCGTTTGATTCAATTCAATGTTGCATTGATTGAACTGTTTGAAGCCCATGAATGACCGAGGGGCAATTCGCTCTGGCGTTTTTCATTGATGGAATCCCAATCATAATGCATCCCCAGCGGATCGAGCATTAATTGATTGAAAGTGGCAGTGCATTTCTGTTTCAATTCGCTTCCGATGCAATTAAAATCTTGCTAAGATTGTTGATTGATGTTCCATTCAATAAACAGGCTGCTTCCTTCTAACAGCACCGGATGCATCAAGAAGTCTTCGTCTTGAAAAATTTTACTTTGTATTCCAAGATTTTACTTCAAAATTTGTATAATTTTTGACCGTACTGATTTAGCAATATTGCTAGAAATATGTTTACAAAGCTCCGGCTAAACATTTTTTTTTTATAAAATGTGGAAAATTGTCAATAATATTTTTCATATGCAATTTGAATATACTAAACTTTTGAATTGATTCGTTCGTCGGAAAAGATTGGTTTTTAAATTATATTCGACTTTTTGAGATAATATGAGACTAGTACTAGTTCATATACATAATTTGTTTCTATGAGATTAGGCTGATTTAAGATAAAATTGACTTCTTAAAGATAATATAAGATGAGAGGTTTTCATAAAAGATTTGATTGGTTTTTGGTAAGTCTGATCTTAGATAAGATAAAACTGAATAAAGATATAATAAATCTGGTTCTACGATGAGATAAGACTGGTTTCAGTTTAAACTTAGACTGATTTTAGACCAGATTAGATTAGAATGAGTAGATTAGATTAGATTGGTTTTAGATCAGATCAGAAACTAAATCGATTTAAAAAAAAAAACGAGACTAATTTTCGATGAAATTAGACTTTTATTTGACAAGATTAGACTGGTTCAAAATTAAACTATACTGGTTTACAATCAAATAAGACTGGTTCACAAATCAAATAAGACTGGTTTACAAGTAGAGTAGAGTAGAGTAGAGTAGAGTAGAGTAGAGTAGAGTAGAGTAGAGTAGAGTAGAGTAGAGTAGAGTAGAGTAGAGTAGAGTAGAGTAGAGTAGAGTAGAGTAGAGTAGAGTAGAGTAGAGTAGAGTAGAGTAGAGTAGAGTAGAGTAGAGTAGAGTAGAGTAGAGTAGAGTAGAGTAGAGTAGAGTAGAGTAGAGTAGAGTAGAGTAGAGTAGAGTAGAGTAGAGTAGAGTAGAGTAGAGTAGAGTAGAGTAGAGTAGAGTAGAGTAGAGTAGAGTAGAGTAGAGTAGAGTAGAGTAGAGTAGAGTAGAGTAGAGTAGAGTAGAGTAGAGTAGAGTAGAGTAGAGTAGAGTAGAGTAGAGTAGAGTAGAGTAGAGTAGAGTAGAGTAGAGTAGAGTAGAGTAGAGTAGAGTAGAGTAGAGTAGAGTAGAGTAGAGTAGAGTAGAGTAGAGTAGAGTAGAGTAGAGTAGAGTAGAGTAGAGTAGAGTAGAGTAGAGTAGAGTAGAGTAGAGTAGAGTAGAGTAGAGTAGAGTAGAGTAGAGTAGAGTAGAGTAGAGTAGAGTAGAGTAGAGTAGAGTAGAGTAGAGTAGAGTAGAGTAGAGTAGAGTAGAGTAGAGTAGAGTAGAGTAGAGTAGAGTAGAGTAGAGTAGAGTAGAGTAGAGTAGAGTAGAGTAGAGTAGAGTAGAGTAGAGTAGAGTAGAGTAGAGTAGAGTAGAGTAGAGTAGAGTAGAGTAGAGTAGAGTAGAGTAGAGTAGAGTAGAGTAGAGTAGAGTAGAGTAGAGTAGAGTAGAGTAGAGTAGAGTAGAGTAGAGTAGAGTAGAGTAGAGTAGAGTAGAGTAGAGTAGAGTAGAGTAGAGTAGAGTAGAGTAGAGTAGAGTAGAGTAGAGTAGAGTAGAGTAGAGTAGAGTAGAGTAGAGTAGAGTAGAGTAGAGTAGAGTAGAGTAGAGTAGAGTAGAGTAGAGTAGAGTAGAGTAGAGTAGAGTAGAGTAGAGTAGAGTAGAGTAGAGTAGAGTAGAGTAGAGTAGAGTAGAGTAGAGTAGAGTAGAGTAGAGTAGAGTAGAGTAGAGTAGAGTAGAGTAGAGTAGAGTAGAGTAGAGTAGAGTAGAGTAGAGTAGAGTAGAGTAGAGTAGAGTAGAGTAAAGTAGAGTAGAGTAGAGTAGAGTAGAGTAGAGTAGAGTAGAGTAGAGTAGAGTAGAGTAGAGTAGAGTAGAGTAGAGTAGAGTAGAGTAGAGTAGAGTAGAGTAGAGTAGAGTAGAGTAGAGTAGAGTAGAGTAGAGTAGAGTAGAGTAGAGTAGAGTAGAGTAGAGTAGAGTAGAATAGAGTAGAGTAGAGTAGAGTAGAGTAGAGTAGAGTAGAGTAGAGTAGAATAGAGTAGAGTAGAGTAGAGTAGAGAAGAGTAGAGTAGAGTAGAGTAGAGTAGAGTAGAGTAGAGTAGAGTAAAGTAGAGTAGAGAAGAGTAAAGTAGAGGTACAGTACAGTACAGTTAAGTAGAATTATTCCCCACAAAACAAAAAATAAAAACGAAAATAATAGAAAAAAACAAAATAATTTAAAAAAAAACCATAAAAAATACATTAATGGAAAAGTAATAGAATATTATAAATAAAAAAGATTTTTTTTATAAAAACATCAACAAAATTTTAAAAAAATCTTTTCGAAACAACAAAAAAACATAAACAATTTAAAAAAAAATATAAAAATATAACGTTTGTATGTACATATATAAACAAAAGAAAAAACCAATAAAATTATGAAAACTTGACAAAAAAAAATTATAAAACAAATAACATAAAATTATCAATCTAAACTAAAATTTAAAAAATCAGCTTAGAAGTAAATAGTATTTAGTTAGGAATAAAATAAAATACAGTTAACACTCTTAAAATTTTCAAGAAAACCAGGAGACATTTTTTTCATAATAAAACTTCATGAATGCTCTTTGCTTCAGATTATCCTGATAAAATTTATGTTAAAGATGGATTTTAATGTAAATAAGTCATCCCGAACATTGAAACACTTCAAAATCAATAACAAAGTCGTCAAGATTGTGGTCTTGGTACAATCAGCGATGAGAAGTTTAATTAAATTTTTCAAATTAAATATGTATCACTATGTTTTCGACATTACAACTCTTTTCTCTCAATTGAATCAATTCGATGTTTTCGACAAAGTTGTAGCCAAGAAATTTTCCTATGATATCATTGTTTTGGAATATGGAGTTAACGCTAAAAGTAAGACAGGTGTTAAAACAGTTAAAAGTTCGATTTTGTGATTTTGAAAAAAAACCATTACAAAGATTACAAAATATTTCAAAACAAATAAAATGTTCTAGATCCTTCGATGGGTTTTTCAAATTTGGACTCATAAGAAAGAAGACAGTCCTAGCTTTCAAATGGTGCAAAAATAAGCGATGCTAATTTTCCAGAAAGATATTCTTTTTTCCAGAGACATCGTGTTAGCAATAAAATAAAATGAAAATTAAATAAAAATAAAACAAAAAATAAAACCTAAAATAAATTAAAATAAAATAAAAAAAATATTCAAGTTTGGATTTCAAATAAAAGAAAATAAAATTTTAAAATAAAATAAAATGAAAATTCAAAATAAAATAAAATAAATATTTAAAATCAGATAAAATTAAAATTTAAAATAAAATGAAATGAAAATTTAAAAAAAAACCAAATAAAAATTTTAAATAAAGTTACCTAAAATTTAATATAAAATATAATTTAACAAAAATTTAAAAAAATCAAATAAAATTTAAAAAAAGTAAAATAAAATTTAAGAACATAAAATAAAATTTAAAAACATAAAATAAAATTATAAAAAAAATTATAAAAAAAAAATATAAAAATAAAACAAAATTGAAAAAAATAGAAAAAAATAAAATAAAATAAGAAAAAATAAAATAAAATTAAGACAAAAAATGGAAAAAATAGATAAAATGAAAAAAAAAATTAAATGAAAAAAAAAATATAAAATGAAAAAAATACAATGAAAAAAAATATAATGAAAAAAAAATGAAAAAAAAATAAAATAAAAAAATTAAAAAAATAATGTGAAAAAAGAAAAAAAAATAAAATGAATAAAAAAATAAAACATAATAAAATGAATAAAAAAATAAAACAAAATAAAATAAAATAAAAATTAAACAAAATAAAATAAAAATTAAACAAAATAAAATATAAAAAAAAATAAAAAAAAATGCGGAAAAAATGAAAACAAAAATAAAATGAAAAAAATAAAATAAAATGAAAAAAATAAAATGACAGATGGAAAGACTCTGTACAAGTCCTGCACAATCGAATCGTCGAAATGGGATCCGAAATAGTCTTTTGTTGGGTCCCCAGCCATATCGGGATCCCCGGAAACGAAAGAGCTGACTTCGAAGCAAAAAAGGCTTTGGAATTGCCAGAGCAAGTCGATCAAGTAGTCGACTACAAGGAAATACGGAAAGTTGTCAAGTCACAGTTCACGAACCGATGGCAGATGCAATGGCACACAAGTCTGAACAACAAATTGCGCGAAGTTAAAAACACCGTTCTACCCTTTAAAGCAGCCATATTGGGAAATCGAAAAGATGACGTTATACTAGCTCGGTTACGCATCGGACACACACTGCTCACACATGCTTTCCTTTTGGACAGAGTAGACCGTCCGCTTTGCTCCAGATGCAACGAAGTTTTGACCGTCAAACATATTATCGCAACGTGCCCACAACTGGAAGAAGAACGAATCAACCACGGAGTGCCGGGTAATCTTCGAGAGGCGTTGGCAGACGACAGAGAAATGGCAACGAAAGTGATAGAATATTTAAAATCCATTCAATTGTATAACAAAATTTAGCATTAATTTGTAACAAAGAAATAGCGAGGGACCGAATGTCAAAAAGGTCCTTAATAAAAAAAAAAATAAATAAATAAAATGAAAAAAATAAAATAAAATGAAAAAAATAAAATTAAATGAAAAAATTAAAATAAAATGAAAAAAATATAATAAAATGAAAAAATTAAAATAAAATGAAAAAAATAGAATAAAATGAAAAAAATAAAATAAAATGAAAAAAATAAAATAAAATGAAACAAATAAAATAAAATGAAGAAAATAAAAGAAAATGAAAAAAAATAAAATAAAATGAAAAATAAAATGAAAAAAAAGATAAAATAAAATGAAAAAAAGAATAAATTGAAAAAAAGAATAAAATGAAAAAAAATAAATAAAATGAAAAAAAATAAATAAAATGAAAAAAAATAAAAAAAAATGAAAAAAAAATAAATAAATAAAATGAAAAAAAAAATAAATAAATAAAATGAAAAAAAAAATAATTAAATAAAATGAAAAAAAAAATAAAATCAAATGAAAAAAAAAAATCAAATGAAAAAAAAACATTAAATAACAAAATACAATAAAAAAATAAAATAAAATGAATAAAAAAATAAAATAAAATGAAAAAAATTAAATAAAATGAAAAAAATAAAATAAAATGAAAAAAAAAATAAAATGAAAAAAAAAATAAAATGAAAAAAAAAATGAAAAAAAAAATAAAATAAAAAAAATACAATGAAAAAAAATAAAATAAAATGAAAAAAATAGACTAAAATGAAAAAAAAAAAGAATTAAATGAAATGAAAAAAAATAGACTAAAATGAAAAAAAAATTAAATAAAATGAAAAAAAAATTAAATAAAATGAAAAAAATATAAATGAAAAAAAAAATAAAATGAGAAAAAAAAATAAAATGAGAAAAAAAAATAAAATGAGAAAAAAAAATAAAATGAGAAAAAAAAAAATAAAATGAGAAAAAAAAATAAAATGAGAAAAAAATAATATGAAAAAAAAATAAAATAAATAAAATTAAATTAAAAAAAATTCAAAAAAATAAAATTTAATAAAAAAAATAAATTTAATGAAAAAAAATTAAATTGAATTCAAAAAATAAAATAAAATAAATAAAAATAAAAAAATTAAATAAAATAAAAAAAATAAAAAAAGAAATTAAAACATTAAATAAAATAAAAAATTAAATAAAAAAATCAAATAAAAAATCAAATAAAAAAATCAAATAAAAAAATCAAATAAAAAAATAAAATAAAAAAATCAAATAAAAAAATCAAATAAAAAAATCAAATAAAAAAATAAAAAAAAAATTCAAAAAAAAATAAAATTAAAATGAAAATATTATATAAAAATAGACTAAAAAAATAAATTAAAAAATTAAAATTAAAACAAACGAAAAGAAAAATAAAACAAAAAAAAAAGATTTTAAAAAATTTAAAGAAAAAAAACAAACAAAACAAAATTATTTCAATCCAACATTTAAACAAAACGAATAAAAACATTAAATAAACAAGTTACATTAAGATTTCTGTCAAACTAAGTTATCAATTTTCGATCGAGTAAGTCCTCGACAGAAAAAAAACGCGTCTAATTGTTGATGCAATCGATCCAACCTATACCTATTACTCAATTCGGAACCGGCGACGACCAACGTTGCAAATTGCAAATATAGATTCCGATCACCGACGCTCAGTCTGGTCCAAAGTTCAGATTCACGCACGCGATTTGTTCTTTTTCACGGCCGGTCGATGCCTCAAACGTACTCGTGCTGCGGCTAATGTGCGGTAGCGTTGTTGATTGTTATTGTTACAGCCGAGACAAACATTTAACAAAAAGACCCGAAGCCGACGGGGACCACAAAGATTGTGGTGACTCCACCCCAACATCATCAAAGGAAGGCCATCTGTGCCATTCTCATCGCCCGAGTTGTCCACGTTACGTGGTTAGGCTTCCCAAAAACGAAACAAAATTACGAAAAAAAACCATTAACTGACATACATGGTCCGAACATACATATAACAATTTGGGCAACAGGGGATTTCAAGTTTCATTAATCCTCGGCAGCCCAGAATCGTTATCAGCAGCGAATACGGACGAGTGAACTCGAATCGTCATTAGAAAAAGTGTAGTACGGTACGGACACATGTCCGGTGTAACGAGACGAAATCAGTTGCCCGAACGAACAAACGATAAGACGACGCTCTAAGCTCTATAATTTAGAAAGAGTATGAGAGGGTCCGGTATCGGCGATGGACTATGAACTGTGTACGTTCGTGAAATTAGAGCTCTCCTCATTACAATGCAATGTTACATACATACAGTCATCATCGATCAAAGAATGGTTTCACTTTTTGTCCTCTCTCTTTCTTTTCGATTTTCTTCGGGTTCACTTTTCACATCGGAAAGGTGTAATCCCTTTCAACTTCGGACACCTTCTCTCAATTGTGTCCACACGAGGTTAAGAAAGAGTATAAGAAAAAATACGAATGCAAAGAATACAAATGATCTTCGGGGTAGCTGTGCCTTGCACTGATCACGTTGTTGAAAGAAGAGCGATTCTGAACCTGCTTTTCCTTCTGTTTAATCTGTGCGTAGTCCATTGCATAAAACCGGTTCGGAAGCTCGCACATTTCTTAACCGACGAGCATCGAACCTACTCGATCTTTCGATCGATCAGTCTCAATGACCCGGTACAATTACATAGTCCAGTGTAATTATCGGAGTACTAGCCAGTAGTCTGGAAATACCCGCCAATTATAGTAAGGCTCCAGCTTCCGCAATTACGTCACGGGAATCACGCCACCATCGTTATTTAGATCGTCAGTAGATCTCTAAATCGGAATATTTAAACCAATACCTGCAGAGATTGCTTCAAAAACAAAACGCCGGCTTCGGAAGATGGTATCTAACACACCTTAACGACTTCACGCGAGAGTAATCTCCTCGAAATTCTGTCGTTCCGAACGACGGTGAAGACGAGGAAAAACACGATTAGAGAACCGAACGCGACCACGTTTAATCTACAACTACCAACCTAGTCAACAATATCTACGGCGGAGCAAATCTTTAACTGAGCTTGAAGTCGGTCCCACGTTAAGGCTCTCTCTCGGTCTCTCACCATTCTCTTGACTTCGCGACTGGCTGCGCATCAACACCAACTAACAACCAACCAAACCAACCCAAAAACAAATTGCTTTCCTCCCATCGCATCCATTTGTCGTTCGACGAAGTGGGTGAGAGAAAAAGGAAAAACTTTTTCCCTGTGACAACCGTGTGTGTTATTTTCAATTATTTTTGTGTTTCAGTCGGAACCGAATCGGAGAGAAACAAACAATGGGTTGCGAAGCGAACGCCGTACTTCGGGGAGTCGTGAAAATTATTCGGAACGATTTGGGAGCAGCACTTTGATGTGTCCATCATCCCCCGTCATTGGGTCCGATAGTGGCGCTTATCATCTCTTATTTCCTCACTTGGGTGCGTTGAGATTGTTTTAGCTGAACTGATTGCTTTTTAATTGTTCTCAATACTAAACGTACTTTAAGGGACATACACTTTCAACAGGCTTCCGAGTAGGTTTGTGAAGTAATAAACATTTGGGTGAGTTTCTCTCAAAACTGATTCCACTATCATCGGTACATTGTCTGGGAAATAAAATTGGTGACAAGACAAGTGCTTCGCTTTGCTGTTTTCTGACGACAAGTGACAATGTTTACTAACGAATGGGTTGTCGTTGTTGTTTTTGTTATGGTCGTCATCATCTTTACATGGGCCGATATGAGCGATAGGCGGGACACTTACTTGCCGAGACAAACGATGATGCGTAAATGCATTTGTTGAGCACATTTGTTGTGGTCTTTGGAGACACACAGTGTTTAAGGAGGCACCCAATTTAGTGTCATTTGTTAGTCTGGCTGGTGGTACGAAAAATGTGTGTGACTTTAACTGGTACTAGACGAGGCGTTTCTTTTTTTAATGGATGGAGTGTTACAAATGTATGTCATATTGCACTGAACATTGAAATGATATTTTAAAACATGCTTCTTCAAACATATCTTTTGGTCATTATTTCAGAAATAAATCAAAAGTCACCATTACTAATTCAGTATTTTCATGTTTCTAGCGTATGTATCTACTTTGAGCGATCCGTTATGAAACAACATTTGTTTCTTTCTCAAAGAGATCCTCCAAAGAGCCAACAAACAACATGCATCATTGTTCCAAACATTGTCTTATTTCTTCTGGTCATCTCGTAAGGCTTCAGTGAGTGAGTTTCGCAACATTCGTTGGAATCACTTTACTAATCTGTTTCTCTTGATGCTGCTCAGCTAAGGACAATATTTGCGTTCCTAACTACTAAACAATGACTCGTAACCAAGCATCTTTAAGATCGTTACGACTGATAATGTGGCAAATAGCGAATTAGCATTCCACGCACAACCTTTAGTAGTGGCTTCAAGATGCTTTCCCAAACAGTGAACCTACTGAGGTTCAAACGATGTTTATCTTGAAAGTGTCTGACTTAGTGAATTTTTCAGTCGTTCATTGATAACTCGACGATACATATAATATTTTCATCCAATCGCAATTTTAATATGAATTAATAACGACGCCGGCCAAATCCCTGTAGTCGCTGAGTGTTTGGAGATAAGGGTAATGGTAACCTTGGTAAGCGATTTACCACTTTAAACCGAAACTTTTTTTCAAAAGGAATAATAATATTCTTCCGTTTGAAAAAAACCGAAACTCCTAAGCTTCTGAACTTCCTAAGTTCCTAAAGAAACTTTTGATCAAGCATAAAAAAAACCTTTATTGAATAAGCAATTTTAAGCAATTTTCGTGTTTTCGATAACGTTTCTGAAAATTACCGCTCAATTGAAAACGCTGTTGATTTCGACGTTCTGTCTATTGCAGAAAGTTTTTTTACGTGTTGTTCACGAAATATTGGTAGAAGATTGTAGAACAATTATAGAAATACTGGATCGAACTATCTTAAATAATTCATCGCCGAAACAATTTGTTTTCTCAAAGATAAGAGAAAAAGATATAAAAGGTATCGTAAAAGTAAAACTCAGCTGGGTAAAACTGCTTACCGAATTGCGACCAATGTTTTCATTACTTTGCATAAATAGAGCTCAACGTATCCCCTACTTGAATAAACTTCAAAGAGGTATTCAATCAGAACTGAGACGTTTTCGGAAGTATGTCAACTCCAAACGTAAGACAAAGTTAGTTATTTTTAACAATATTCATATCTCATAAGCCGACACAGAAAAAAACACATCTCCTCTTTGATAATCCGATTTGTCTTTTATTTTTTCATTGCGGAGTTATTATTACAGCCGAAGCTGGGAAACCTCCTAAAGCAACGTAATTACAATTCACAGTTAAAACATCATCAAATTAAAATAAATAGGTATAAAAATCCAAAGCAAGGAAAAATATGATTCTTTATTCATGAATATTTTTAATTCGTGGTCTCATATGGAGGTCGAATAGCCTTCTACTCAGCTCCAACTATGGACTTTGTAAGTATCGATAAGAACTTAAATTTTAAGCTGAGTAAAATGCAATTCATTCGGCAAACTAAGCTTTTAAGAGCCTGTTTTATGAATCTTTTGGTTACTTTGGATATTATCAGTTTTGTCTTCTCTTAGTGCAAACTCAACTGTATTACCTTTTGTCTTTGTGATGTTAAAACAATCTAAAATGTAAGTATTCACTATGAAGAACTACAGAAGCCTTCTCTTTTGCAGAAAATGCAATTTCGAGAAATATATAAATTTGAAATGGAAAATGCACTCTTTCTACAGCAAATGTGAAGAAGAAGAAAAATCGTTTCCAATTGCCGATTGAGGATTGCCCAAACAGTCTTTAAAATTCCTTTAAACTCTTCTTTGTGTGAATATTTTTAAATGAGTCATTCACTCCCATTTTTCAACTGTTCAAATAGATTTCAGTTTAAGTTTTATTTAAAAAAAATGACACTTCTGGGGAAAAATGCATTTAACCTAGATTTTTAATAATCAGACAAAAAAAATTTAAAAGTGATAAAAAATTCAGATCCTTGATTTTTTATATTTAATCCAAATTAAAAATTTTCTTCCTTCGATTTCACCCTTCTTAGTTCTTAAATGCTATCACAAAATGTAAGGGTAAACTACAAATATAACAAAGACTGGTGCACTCTGATTATGCCCAATAAGTGTCATCGACGGTCGGTATCGATTATGTTATAATTGACGCACTCTGGGTGTTGATTTTTTCACCCCTAGCAAAAGACTTCAATTGCACTTTATCGTTTTCTTTTTATCGAAATGCTGAACCGAGACCGTACGACTATAATAAAATACACAACTTCCTATCGGTCGGACTAATTGAATCTATTAACATACAGTGGCTCGTGCCAGTTCCAGACAAAGAAACTGATGGTGCTTTCAAGGAAAGATATGAACCCCCTGGCGGCGCTAATATGATTCCAAACAAGAATAAAAATGGAACCATTCAGGATCATAATAATTTTTATTGAAATAAAGTGCACTGCCGATTGAAATACAATCCATATAGATTTTCAGCGAGACAACGACAAATATCACCCCACATGCTTTCGAGCTGGAGTCTTTTGGGATGTTTTTTTTCCCTCTATATTTCCAAAGCTTTTCTTGAGAAGGGAACGGATAACGATGTAACGACTGCCAATAATTCATTGCCAATCGGTTCCGAAAAGACTCCCGAGGAAATGTTCAGGAAGTCGTCGAAGACGGGACCACCAGTTTCATTCCCAACAACAAACAACAAATCATAGGCCAAGACAAGGTGCCCGACCGAAGGGTGAGCTCGTAAAGCGTAAGAATGCCAAACAAATCTTGCTGCAATTTATTTAGCCTTTAGACCAAAAATCTCCCGGGAGGGATGTTAGCTCCCGGTTGCAAAATTCATGCCGACGACGACGTATCGAAGACGTAAGACAAAAACAAAAATCTGAGAAGACAGAATGGTGTTGCATAAAACTAAGAAGATCCGAACGTATCGATTCGATTGTAGACCTATAAAATCCGTACATTTATGGGCAACCATAATCGCGCTGTCTTGCATCCGGAAGCGACCCTGATTTGTTTTTCGAAAAAGAGAAAAAAAAACAATTCGCCTAAAAACCCAAACAACTTTGTATTGACGCAAAAGGTAAACAATTTACTGAAAAATAAACGATGTTTTTGACGCGTTTCAGCAATCGTAAATGCAGAAAAATAAAAACGATGATGTTGTGCCAAAAAAGTAACAGTCCGAAGGAAGACACACACACGTGATGTCTGGAAATTGCAAAACTATGAAAAAAGGCTCATCCAAACATGCAATCTAAACGCGAAATTGATGGATAAAAACGAAACTGAAATCTAAATCGATTTGTGTTCTAATTCAAAAGCAATTTTGTTTTCTCTTCCTTCAACCATTTATGAATGATAACTGTTAGTCATTTGAAAAAATAAAATAAAATACCGAAATTGGGGAATCGACCACGCGCCTTCCCAATTGAATTGACACTCGGTTCGGTTGCAATTGACATGTCCATCAGTTGGACGGATTGGACTTTGCTCGGTTTATAAATTTCTAATGCGATGCAACTGGAAAATCAATCTCAATTGTCAAACGTTCTAGTTCTTGGCATTGATAGAGGGAAAAAACTAAATAGTTTTGACTTCTACAATTGATGTATTCATAAAAAGAGTAATGTTATCAGAGGTAAAGTTCCCTACTGAAATGATCGGTCCAAATTTTTTATGAACTTTCCTATTCGTGAATAAAAAAAACTTTCCTACAGACAAAAAAGGAAATTTGAACAAGAAGAATAAATAAAAAAAACTCAGAGTAAACAGCTACATAGTTGAAACTCTTTTGTGGAACAGATAAAGTGATTAAAATATATTTACTCACTAAGAGGAAAGGTTCAGAAAACCAGATTTTTGTTGGAAACCAGCAAACATGATTCGGTTTGCCGAATCAAGCAATTGATCCGTATTGCTGAAAATTTAACATAACAATATGAACGGCCCCTTTTCATTGACGATTCAGCTAAGATCTCCTTAAGGAATATAAGATGTTTATCATTCACAGATTCTGTACTCAGAGACCGTGGCAGAACCCGCGATACCAAAACGCATAATGAACGGATAATTTATTAGATATTCTAATAAAAATGTCTTCTAAAATGGATGTCTGTGATTTGGAAGTTCGTTTAAGAAGAGGATTTGGATGTCCTTTAGACTAGTCAGAATTAGGTCAAAAAAGTATCAAACGGTTTTGGATTTCTATTGAGCCCAATAACAACTGTGCAAAATTTAGTGGCTCTAGGATTTGAAATGGGCAGCAGCAAAAAAAAAATCAAAATTTGTATGGAATTTAGTATTTTAAAAAGTGACTTTTTTGTTCAAAAAATCCTACAGCCTCACCTTTGCACTGAACTCAACTTCCTCAAGCTGCATTTTATTGCTGAAAATTCAAAGAACAACTTTGCCGAAGACCATGAATTTGTGAAAGATGCGTCAATAAACAGTTGTGATGATTTCAAAATCAATCATTAAATTTAATTTTTATTAACAATTTTTCAGATTTCACCTCTGCACTGAATGTTGATTTTATGAGGGATAATCTCCCCCCCCCCCCCCTTTTGGAGGTGGGAGCGTTTTTGGCTCATCAGAATCAAGTTTCGGCCCTCAGATAAACTGTTACTGCAATGAAAAGTAGGCTGGTTCAACAACATTAATTTATTCATATTTTTGGCAAAATATCCACTGGTTTTTCTAATGGCTGGTGCGTCCGAAGATCTTCACCGGATTGCGCGCATTGAATCGATCGAAGAGATGGCCAACAAAATCATCTCCAACTTCAGAGGCAAATCGATGCAGTCTTCCATCGCAGAGATTCGTTCTCTCTACAATTAGTTTAATTTTAGGATAGTTTTAGTTTTTAGTTGTAAGTTTAAAATATTTTTGACATTACAGGATGTTCTCCTACAAAAAAAAAACTTGATTGTGCTCAGCAAATATAAGTCAAATAAATAAATTTTAATGATTAGTAAACTATAGGGCTCTGGACAGTTCATTATTGAACTGAACACCTAATGTAATGTAATAATGTAATATAAATGTAATGATGAATTGGTACGAATAAAGACATATTAAAAAAAAAAAAAAAATGGCTGGTGCCGGGTGCGTGTGTGCAAAACTTGAGGTTTTGAGTGGTGCTAGGGTGCTGTCGTTTGACCGACTCGTATCATCGTTACTTTTGGGAGTGACCTGGTTTTCCAGTGTTTTTATCATAAAAGTGATAGGGGAAGGTGGCCTGAGGTGTGCTATGTGCTATGTGCTAGAAAAGATCAGGGTTGTAATCTGACCCAGTTTCATTGTACTTATAATTGGAAGACAATCGTCATGTATATCGAAGCTAAGTATATATAAGATTAATTTTAAAACTAAAATATGTATAGCTGAGTGCAAATATTACAATGTCTGACATTTGCTAATATTCTTATCATAAATTAAAATTGAAAACGATTTATGTCATTTTTCCATTTTGATTAAACTATTTTTTTATTTGTGGGTTTAGTTCGTTGCCGCAGCTCGTGAAGTACAGGATAGCCTTCAAGTCTTCTAAGCCAACGATCAGGATATCGAATCCCGGTCACGCCATACCTAGTACACATTCTATGGGTTGGTGGTTTCAGCATTTGTAAGACTGCTAGCATCATATCCTCGAAAGTTAGAGTAAGGTAAAAAGAGATATCGAGAAAACATCGAGTTTCCTTAAGATCCTGTGTGTGTTTGTGTTCGTTGTTCGTATATTCGTAGCTCTGATATTCTGATATTCACTCCTGTGCGAAATCTTAACGCTAACGTTTGCATTGAAGTTCTATAGAAGTTCCTTATGGAACCAAATAGTTCGTAACAAGTTCAGCACAGAACCAAAAAGTTCAAAATATGTTCTGCATAGAACCAAAAAAAATGTGAGAAGTTCGAAACGAAGCACGATACGCCAAATTGAATCTTGGATTTTTAAGGTCCTTGGAACGCACAAAAATGATATATGCTACTTGTTTAGTCTTTTTATGTTCGATCAGAAGTCCAATTTACGCACCCATTTACATATCTCTCAAGTACCTTTTATTCAGTCAAATGTGAACTTTTAATGCACAAGATTAAGTAACTATGCGTCTTTTGGTTACTTGGGATGCGTCATGAAATGTACCATGGATACTTGTACCGGGGCCAGTCATAATGTTTAACAATAGTTCGCGCTTGCTTTTCATTTTATTACATTTTTTTATTTTCGTTACTTAATTTATCGGCCTTTTCGATGAAAAGTGATGTCCTTTTTAGTAAGAACATTTTAAGATTATGATTTTTTTTATAGACAGATAGAAAGTTAGAAGAAATGAAAGATGGTGAAAATGAACGAGTACAATTTATTAGAAGCATTATCATCACATACCAAATTTTTGTTCGGCACGGGCCAACTACTGTGAAGTGGTAGACACAGATAGAGTTGCATCTACCACCACACATTAGTTGGGCAGCGTGAATTGCCCCACAAGCTGGTGGGCCGCTACAAAATAAAAAAAAAGCTCAAACTCGCAGTGCGAACGAACAAAAAATATCTCAATCTTCATAAAATTAAAACTTTTTCATAAAAAAAATCTTAAACACGGCATCGTGGCATCGGTAGCAAGGTTGCCGAAATCACAGAAAAATCTGTAATTTTACACACTTTTGAGCAAATTTTCATTACAGAATCTGTGTCACAGAACACAGAATTTTGAAATATTCACAGATTACACAGATTTTTCGAATTTTAAATGGATTTCCAAAATTATAAGTATAAAATTTAGATTTCTTACTTTGAATTGGTAAAAAATATGAATAGATTGGTAATGTTTATTGATTTTTTCAACTAAAATGTAGAAAAGACCCAATCCATTCTGAATTTTAAATGAAATTGAAGGAAATAGCGTCACAGAAAACCATCACAGAATTTTTGAGTAAAATCACAGAAAGTCAGATTTTTTTTCTTCTCAAAAACACAGAATTTTTTTTCGGCAACCTTGATCGGTAGTAGTCCACTATCAGACTATCGACTGTAATGTTTCGCAACCAAATCCCGGTTGTAACGAACGCGATAAAAACAAACTGAAAAAGCTACACATCGATAGATCCGTTTCTGAGTTAAAGGGAGCTTATCTGAGCGTTCACATATCATCTCGACCAGTGCCACCCGCAATTCCTCCTCTGTTGTGACCTCGCCCAGGTTTTCAATCCGGAAGGTCTCCTCTTTACAGCAGGCGCGTGCCTCAGCCTTGTCACCAAAGGCTTCCGCCGCCTTAGCCGGGAAGGTATCACTGGAGTTTTCCGCTTAAGTCCCAGGATCATCTCGTCGGTGCGAGTCCGATGGATTCTTCGGAAGTTGTCATCGAGATAGGCGAGGTTCTCGTCGGTACGCATTTGTCTTTATGCATCTGCGTAGGTGCCCTCAGATGCCTTGACGAAAATCGCCTCTTCCCTCTCCCTGACGACACGTTTGCGTTATTAAGGTCGGGGTTTATGCGATACCGTCTGCCACTCGGTGTTCGCGCTCGTAAACTCGCTTGCATTCCCTGCAGAGCCGTCTTCCCTCTTCTTAGCGCTGGCCTCAGTTTGAGTAAAGGCACTGACCTTCTTCGGGCGGATGGTATCCGCCATCAAAGGGGTCTCTGCCCACGCTCTTAAGCTTTGGCCTCGGGTTCTGTAAGACGTTACACCACAGCTTTATTGGCTGTGATGAAAAACTGCGTCATCCTGGCTAGCTTTTCTTGTATTTCATTGTCAATGTTAGACTGCCCCTTTATACATTCTACATACAAGGTCAGCGATGTCAGCCATGGCCGTCACGAGTCCCACCGGTGCTTCAGGGTCTCTCGCCCTTCTCCGTTCTATCATCTTTGCCTTTTTTTTTTGAAATTTTATTCATTTTAAATCCTACATAATCCTAAAGAATCCATGGTCATATACAATGTCATATTCAAAGGTCTTTATAAGGAGGGAAGTGGAAGGGTAGTTCTCTCGGCCGTACATCTGCAACTTGCAGACACGTTTCCGCTCTGCACCACGTGGAGGTGGAACTACTTCGCAGAGCCGTCTTGGTCCCCCTGGCTCTGGGTCCATGGCATGGGTACAATGGGAAGACTCATGATATACTCCGTGTATACCTCCTACTCCCTAAACTCTACCTGGAGCCGCAGACCTAGTTGCCACCTCGAACTGGTTAACACTCTATGCTTCAATAGTGGGAAGTCTCGCTTCGCGCTAGTGCGCTCCAAGGCAATGCTCATTGACGAGACCACTTTCAGCAAAACCTCTCATCCTTACGACTCGACCTCCGAATTCTCCTCTAATGACTTGAGATTCGACATCTCCTCGCAATGATTCGAGATTCCCACATAAACCTTTCCTCTACAAGACTCGAGGCCTGATCTCTCTTCTAACGAACGACTTCGCATCGACTTGAGGTTGACCTATCCTCTGCACGATTAAAGGCCCGATCTCTTCCCTAGTGACTCGAGATCTGACCTCTTCTCGTAATGGCTCGAGGTGACCACTTGTACCCCTCCTCTTGTTAATTCAAGACCTGATCTCTCCTCTTACTACTCGAGACCCGACCTCTTATCATAAGGACTCGGGGTTGACCACACAAACTTCTCCTCCTGAAGATTCAAGGCTTGGCCCCTCCTATAACGACTCGAATCCCGACCTCTTATCTCCAGGATTCGAGGTTTGCCACCTTTATGCTCGTTGTGTGCCGATCGAGAGCAGCTTATCCTAGACTCGCGCCTTGCACAACAAACGCGCGGAACTTAACGCAACTACTCCGATGATTCCCGACGAAGACGTCATCTTACTCCGACTCGAATGACTCACTCGGCGTCGAGAGCCACTCTACCCGTGGGTATTCCCCTTTCTCAACGATTTCCACTGAGAAGAAGGTCGAGTCTTATCCCCGCAGCTTCGGTCGTTGGGAACCGCACTACTCGGATACTCCCCGAAGGTGGAGCACGGCATCCGCTACGCAGAAGATATTGCCTTATCTTTGTAGCTTCAAACCGTGGTGTCGGACGCACACTACTCGACAGCCTCCCGTCGATGGGGTCAGTCAACATATTCGGGACTTTGAGGGCTACGACTTGGTCTGCTGCATGTGTGCCGTTCATCGGTGTTCATCGAAGTGCTGCTTCCACCTTTTGATCACCTCACGATTGTCCGTCAGGATACCTCCGTCCTTATCCCGGCATAATTTGGCTCGCGGCACGAAGCTTTTGCGAGATGCGTTGAGCGCCGACAGTTCTATCAGAAGATAAAAAAAAAAGATATAACTTACGGCGCTTTTTATTCTGGAAAATTCGGACTAGCAGCTTCTTCCGTTGTCGGAGGTTTTCCACGTTTCGACGGGTGTTCTTTACACTACTGCCGCTCGCACGGCGTTCTCTTCGTCCATCACCCTCCTACATTCCTCGTCGAACCAGTCGTTCCGTCGTGTTTGTTCCACATGCCCGATGACGTTCTCCGCAACGCTGTTGATGGTATCTGATGGTATCCCAACATTCCTCGAGAGAGGTATCGTCAAGTTCGCCCTCTGCCGACAGCGCTGCTTTGAGCGTTTGCACGTAATTAGCTGCGCCCTCAGGTTGCTTCAGTCGTGCGATACTTAACCGAGACGGGCGTCGGTTTCGTATGTTGTTCACTACGGAGAGTATTGGACGAATCACCATATAGTGATCTGACTCGATGAAGGCGCCTCGACAGAATCTGTCGTCGATGATTTCCGAGAAGTGCCGACTGTCTATCAAAACGTGGTCGATCTGTGATCTTCAGGTAAACTTGTATTGGAGGCGGTGCTGGAAAAAGGAACTACGTACGGCCATTCGTTTGGACGCGGTGAAATCTATGAGTCTAAAGCCGTTTTCGTTGGTCAGCTGGTGCGCACTGAATCTTCCAATTGTCGGTTTGAATTCCTCCACCTGACCGACCTGAGCGTTAAAATCTCCGATGACGATTTGGATATCATGCTTTGGGCAGCTAACGGAATACCAAATTCACGTTCCAGCTGCGCGTAGAATTCGCCCTTGTCGTCACCGGTAATTCCAAGGTGAGGGCTGTGCACGTCTATGATACTGATGTTGAAGAGGCGGCCCTTGATTCTCAACCGGCACATTCGTGAGTCGATCGGCCACCACCCGATCACGCGCTTCTGCATTTTCACTATAAAAGCTGTTCTAAGCTCGCGTGTGTTGACGCAGCTCTGGTAGATGGTATGACCATCTTAGAACGTTTATACCGTGGAGCCCTTCCAACATACCTCCTGCAGCGCTACGATGTAGAATTTGGGGCTTTTTAGTTACTTGGAGAGCACGTGGGTGTAGCCCATGAAATTTAGAGATCCGCAGTTCCATGTTCAAGTTTCCAATCGCTGTTCCTTTTTTGTCGCTAGGCCCGCAGCTAACCCCACTATCTCGCAGGAGGACTGTCGTAATGTTGCTATTTTGGGTTCCGGACATTACCAGGACATTGTTGTACTCCGCAGCCCCTGACTTGGAGAACAGACGCATACGGAACCCCCTCAGTTAGCTTGCGACCAAAGCATCCACTGAGGTTTGGTCTCCGATCCCGGTAGAGTTCCTCGGACCCCAGCCAGTACCAAGGGGAGGTTGAGAATCGGAGTTTTACCTTTACCCGAAGGTTGGGTGTATGGGGTCCAGAATTGCACATTATCTACCATTCGCCAGCACATGAACATGCATAAGCTGACTCACACAGATAGCTTGAAATTACACTTCAGCAATTGTGCCGAGCATGAGGCCGTGAAAAAAGTGAACTTTTCAAATCTCAATAAACATGTCGGTTTTATGTTGTGTTACGGAAATTATTGATGTTAAGAAATGTAAAATATTTTCAATTTTGTTTTGATACCTACATGATAACTACACGGAATAAAACGAGTTTATTGGAATATCACTGAGTATTTGTCAAATAGGGTCAAAGAGGAGTATAGGTCCAAGTCGTCCAAGGTAGGCCAATTAACCCAACATTCTCATAGCAGACCGAATCGAATCCAATGCAAACAAGCAACGACAGCTGAGATTCAACTGAATGGAAATTCTTGTTTTATTCAAGGATATGAGCTAGAACTATTATTACATTGTATGGGGATTATTTTTTTCATATCTAACAATTTGCACCGGGGGTTTTTAGGTCTTCCCTCAAATTGGAAACTGGGTTCATTTTTACGACTTGAAAAACATGTATTTTTTCGAAGTTCTAAAATTTTTGTTTTTAAGTTAGATTTGGTTAGATTTTTATGTTAATAAAATAAAACCATTTTTCAAAGCTACATAACTCTGTTATTTTTTTTAACGGAAATCATAAAATAGCACATCACAACGCATTGAAATTTTATCCGCTTTTCAAATAAAATATTTAAAAAAATTAAGTAATTGTCTTAATAATAAAAAATTGTAAATAAGTTTTAAATGGTGTCTAAAAGTACCGTCTACATGACCGATTATTCTGCAAAAAATACCATTGTATTACTCAATGTATGAGCGCAATTCTATACTTCTTCTATCCATCTATAATTTTTAAATTTTGCAATATTCTCACTATGAGAACATTCACCGATAAGGCTGTAAAAATTAAGTTCAAACAAAATTCACGGTGATTATTCTTAATTAATATGATGCAACTTTCATCTGAATAACCGAATCTAACTCAAAAAATGAGAAAAACTGAAAAAAATGTGTTTTTTAAGTCGTTAAAAAAATATTTTTTTAATTTTGGGGAAGATTTGAAGACTCTCGGCGCAAACCCGTCTGATAATAAAAAAAACCCATATGCGAGATTAGAAATTTTAAAACAAGCCAAAATCCTCTCCTGACCTATGATATTGATACACTCTGAAAAATGAGATTAAGGAATTTTAATGGGTCTGTATATCTGATGAAATCATTATAAAACAGTTAAACGAGCATGGTACTGATATTGTTAATCATCGGATGTGTTCCATTGTTTTGAATCACGTGCACGCTTATCGCTACATTATTCGGCTGAATCGATGATTACAAAATTGATGATAGTAATACGAGTAGTAGAGCGCTTGGAAACAATTCTAAATGATATGGTGACATTTCTGCTTGACATTGAGAGAAAATTTTATTGTTTTTTTTGGACTATAAATTTGATCCAGGGGAAACATATAGTTGAAGCTGGGTTTTAGGAAACTTTAAAATTAATGAGATAGAAAGATTATCAAGAAATATTCCATTACTTATTCACCCATGCAAACAAAAGGTTTTGATATGTGCAGGATTTTCATTGATTTCTATTTTAAATAAATGCATATTTTATTTCTTGTATCAAATGTTGTCAAGAATAAACTTTAATCATCAAACACCTTCTTTAGCATGGCACAGAATGCCTTAAATTGAACAGAAAACATCGGAACAGCATACTAAACCAGCTTCGAATGGGTTACAACTATTCCGATTTTCTGTTCGAAATTCCGTATTCTATCCTACCATTCTGTCCCGAATTCTTCGTTCTTGCATTCTTCTTTTCCCTAATAGGTCCCATGGGCGTTTCTGGTTGTTATGGCTCGTTAGACGCTTCGAATGGAGCCGTTAGGGTTTCGGGTTTCGGGTTGCGAGGTCAGCAGAAAATTTTATCAACCAAACAGAAAACGGAACGAAACCAAGAATGCCTGCTGGCTAGAAGTTGTTAGTAGTTTTTTTTTTCATTTTGGTATTGGTTTTCTTCTTGTCTTTCGGTTGATGACATGTAGATTCTTCTTGGACGTTCACTAATCAAATCAGCTGGAACCGGAAGCTTTAGAATCTTTTAAAATCTGAATATCTAGCTTCGCGTTCGATAGGAATGTTGAACTTAAATTGAATTAAAGTCTTCCTTCCTTCTAATATCAATTTCTTCTTTTGTCACCCCCCCTTCGAAATTTTCAAAAACCCGAAGGGGGAAATAAATAAAGTTTGAAGTTTTTAAGGTAAATTTCGAAAAAAAAATCGAGAATCCAAATGACTACAAGACGAAAAAGACATATTTTGGAAAATGGAAGTTATTTCACCTTTTGTATTCTTGATTTCATTGAATTTTTCGATAAAAAATTACTTGTTCTTTAGGTTTTGTGCAATAATACTTTGTTGCATACAAGCTTTCGTGAAATTTATTCCAATTTATTTGTTTTTCACATTATTTTTTATTGTCCCCCCCCCCCCCTCGCGATGTTCCAACTCCGAGTGACAAAATAAGGATTTGATATTTGTTCCGGCCTTATTAGTCAAACCATTTTTTCTAGTGTAGTAGAATTTACACCTTGATTCAATTTAAGAATTATTTTACGAAATTTCGGATTCAAAAGCTACTGCTACAAAAGATAGACTATTGAAATTTTCTAATAATGAATGTTCCAATTGTCCCACCCTTCCGGTTACAATAATTGCTTTCCATTCTTTGGAACCCCTTAGTTTTAAAATCGAATCAAAAACCTCATTCAAGGTAATTGAATTTCCCAATCGACAGAAAAAAAACCCAACACATATTACCGAAGTCAGTTGCGTGTCAAATTATTGTTGTGCAGACTGCATAGAAGTGTCACGCGCTTCCGTTTTGATCGGTTTGCCATGGCCAAGCTTCTGAAAATCAATCATTTTCACTGAGCCATGCTTGACTACATTCAGAGCCAACAAATCAAAGCAGTCAAATTTTCCTTCTTCAACCAAATCATACAAACAATCATGCATGACAACGACGCTTCTGTATTTGAAACACTTTTGCGATACATGATGAGGTAAAAAAGGACGCAGACTATCAGCAACGAACGTCTCGATGCTGATTTCCTTCCCTTGACGACTTTCAACCTTTAGGATCATAACTGATATGTATCAGTTCTGAGCGATCTATGTAGGCTATCAGATGATTTTTTATTTTTCGTTTTGCCTAGAAGGACAAAATCATGACTAGGTAACCGCAATGAACTGTCCAGCATGTGCTACAGCTTTTTTGAACATGTGGTCCTGGTATTTATTCAGATTTTTCCTTTTGAAACATTAATGATCGTCTATCAATAACGAGCATTATCAACAATGATGCGAGGATAGACGTTCGGAAATGATTGAGGGAGCGACGTTCAAAATGTATCACCAAGTATGTCGATCACCGTCGATTAGCCACGTGACGAATAGCAACGGTAGCCTCCGGTGGGGCATGGTATATCTTCTTGTATCAAGTTAGTGTTGATTTTCGACATATATTCAATGGGTACTTTTACCACGTGCGTATCACAGCACTCGGAGGTAGCATCATTCTAGCTAGAAACCATTCCTGATTGCTTTTCTTGAGCGATTTTCCAACCACATGGCCCTTATGCTTCCGATTCCAAAATTCACACAATCAACAGCAGAGAAAGCATTTCGCTCAACACCTCCGTGGCTTACGGAAAATCATTAATCACCCAAGGTTCGAAACCTGGACGACCCTCGAGCACCGGTCTAACGGTAGCAAAAACATGGGCGATCTAGATACATTTGGGAAGCCAATCCCCCGAAAATCAATTCACTCTCACTGCTGCACGACTGCTGTCACATTTCGGAATGCGTCGAACTTCTGATGGCCAGCTTCCTTGTGACAGCTTTGAATGTAACTTCAAACAAACTGCATTTTCAGTTTGAATGGACGGGAACCACTCAAAATTTCGTGGCCCGCGTCTGACTATGCGATGATCCCGTAGGAGAGCGAAAAGAGTCATGTTGAAAAAAAAAATTCCTGAAAAAAAATCAGAACAAAATAAACAAAAACAATAAACAGAACGACTCGAAATGGCACAGCCCGAAAAAGAGGTGCATCAGTTTCTGTATGACGATGCAGCATTAGGGTGAGTCAATTTCGAATTTGGTTTGAAAATTTTCTAAGTTAAGGCATGAGTAGAATATTTTGAAAAGTGAGAAATACGACATTAAAAGTGAAACGTAAGAAGTGAGAAATGAAAAGCGATAAGTCGTGAATCATGAGAAGTGAGACTTTAGGAGTGACATTCTTCTTACATTTCACGTCTCACTTCTCTTGACTCACTTCTCCAGTCTCACTTTCCTTCATGTTGAGGCCAAGATTTTTGCTATAATATGTCGCATGTCATGATCCCATAACTTTGACATATTTTTTTAGGAACCGGCCAGATTGGCCATGGCCACGACCCAGTATCCTCGAATCGCTTCGCCTATCGATTTCCTTCATGAGGAATCCAAAGGTTTTGTGAAATATGTCACAAGTCACGATCTGATAACTTTAATTTGGAAATGGCGGAACCGCTTACCCTTATATTGTTCAATAGCATCAAACGAATGTCATGAAAAAATAATGTCGTGGTCCATCAGCAACAAAATTTATCATTATAATTCCTTGGGATACCACAGTTGCTTGGAACCCAAAATAAAAATACTCTGTTCCTTATGGCCAGGTTTCTCAGTGCAGCAATACACTCCTATACTAAGGCTATGATCATTAAGTATCCGGGCACTTCATTTCGGTGATTGCTACGTTAATAGGGCTCGGATATTCAAAGAGATTGTTGAGCCCAATCGCTTCGTAAATTTTTCATTGTCAACGTGAAAACTCATGAACTGTTGTTTTTTTCTATATTTGTTTGGCTCAAATGGTTAAGAAGGATAAGGATCCACTCTTGGATGTTAACGAAGTTCAAATCAAGAATCGGAGTGGAGCCCTTGATCAGAACTATGATAAAAAGTCTATGGTTATTGGGGATAACTGAAAGCAGACCTCTCATCTATGTAGTAAATCCGTTTCCAACAGAGAAAAATTGTTGCCTGACTAGAAGACACCAAGTAAATAACTAATAGCTTGGAGTAACATGTGAACGTACTTAGTGCTTAAAAAGCGGCTTGGCTATCAGAGAATTTGTAGATGCTAGTGTATCTGTATCCTCTTTTCAAACAGGCTAATATGCCTTCTAGAATTGCTTGAATTTCAGCTTGGAATACTGTTTGTTAGCCAGTTTCCCATAGGAATTGAGTTCCTAAGTCTAGATCATAACACCCCTGCCCCAGTTCTATTCTCCACTTTTGACCCAACAGTATAAGAATTTAATCGATCCGGGAGGAACCACAGGCCCATCTAACTCCCACAAGCTCCTATACTCTATTTGTTTATTCAATCAACAGACCAAGTATAGGTCCAAATGACGACTTAAAGTTAAGTGACACAAAATTTATATCTAACTAGCGATTTCTCAATATTGTTATTACGTTTCTTCGGAAAACAGCCCTCGAAACGTCAAAGTCGAAGAGGTCGGAAAAGCGGTTTTCATGACACCGATGAATTGGCGACTATTGGCTCCATAGTTGTTCAATCGAAAGGAAACATACAGTTGAATGTCCTGGTTTCTTAGTTCATGGGGTCTTACACTAAGAGGAATAGCTTCCAGTAGCGTAGGACAATCGATTCGCGATGTCAGTAGATCGGCAACGAAAGAGGCTCGTGTTACATTTCTTCGGGCTTGAAAAGTATGCATGTCTATGAGATGACATCGATCATTCGATGTTCGTAGCTTGGCAGGTGAAACGGGTCTTGCCAGTTTAGGTGTCTGAGGGCATAACGCAAAAAGCACCGCTGGATAGTCTCGAACCGCTCGGTACCGTTCTGGTAGTAGGGACACCGAGGATGGATCGAACTATGCTGCAATACAGACTCTTCAGGCAGTACACTTCCTTGAACTCCTTGGTCACTCGAAATAAAAATTCGAGGCTTCTAGAAGCTTTATCGACGATGTAGTTTGTATGTGTTTTGAATACCAGCTTACGGTCGAGTATTACGCCCAAATCATTGATGTGGTCCACCCGCGCAATGGACTCATCCCCTAAGAAGTACTCCGCGCAATAAGGCTGCCGTCTTCGTGAGAAACTGATGACTGCACATTTACTGCGATTCAGAGGCAGGCAGTTGATGTCGCAACACTGTGCGAATAGATTAAACTAATTTTGCAGAAAATCAATGCCGTCCTGACCGTTTATGGTGTAGAACAGTTTATGATCATCAGCATAACAAAGTTTTGGGCCGTAGAAGAGTGAGAGCAAATCGTTAAAATAGATAAGGAAGATAATCGGTCCTAGGTGACTACCTTGGGGCACACCGGAGGAGGCAGTGCGAACTGTCAATTTACTTTTAGTTAAGTAACTGAGGTACCAGCCAAGTAAAGATCCGCAGAATCCTAAGCCTCAAAGCTTACCAATGGCGATATCGTGGTTCACCTTACCAAACGCTGTTGACAAATCGGTATAAATGGCGTCAGTTTGAGACTTAGCAGCAAAACTTTCGTGTACATAGGAGGTGAAGGTCAACAGGTTAGTTGCCGTGGAGCGTTTGGGCATAAAATCGTGCTGATCTACTACAATCGTGCTCATGCAAAAGCCGAGTGGCGAAACATTCCTAACAACACTCTCAACATGTTCTCGGGATGTTGAAGCGGTAGCAAAGATACTCGAGAATTTTTGAGCAAAGAGAACAGATTCCGCAATCAGAGTTGCAATGTAGCCATTCAGAAACATTTGAGTCGGAATACCAGGTTCATGCCGCTGACTTTTTACATGCTTCTAGAACAATTTTGGGTTGGACTTGATGTTACGTTTTACTCGAAAAAGATAACTTCGGTAACGACGCTACTGGCTTTTTTAATAAGCGGAGTTCAGTCTTTGATATACATCCTTAGTTTGGAAGGATTTGAGGTTATAGTGATTTTTAAGGACTTATCTCTTCGCCGTCTCCAGACGACGCAGTTCTTTCGTAAACCAGGGTGTCCGCAAATTCCCGGAAGTCATACGTTTTGACATATGGTGGTCGATAACGTAATTTAAGATATGCGAAAAGGTTCCGGCCGCAGCATTGGGTTTCAATAGATCGAGATTAGATTCCCAGTCGATAACGAACGGAGCAGGAGTCGAATCAATAGTCGGAACGAGACCCTTCGCTAGCAAATCCAAAGATCCAACATCCGGCCGTTTTCATGAGTAACTCTGTTAATTTGACGCAAGGTTGCCGTACTAAGGGAGTCTAGTATGATGTTTGAAGGCACCGAGAACGTAGAGCGCACGGGATCCGGGTACAAAAAACTACCATGGTTGAAGCACCACTTCAAACTGGGCATATTCGGGGACACAAAGAGTAACTCACTTTGGATAAGCAGGTACAACACGCATACGTAGAGTTTTCGGTTGCCAAGATCGATGCGGATCCACCCAAGTTGCAAGTCGTGCCAGGAGTCATGGTCAATGAGCTGTGTACGGAAATTGGATTCAACAGCAATTAAAACTCTACCTCTAGTGTTCTTCTTGCTATTACTGCGGTTACAACGAAAAAAAACCGTAATCTGGTCCAAATATCCGACTCGAGATGTAAAGTGGTTCAGCCACGTTTCCGTGAAAGCGATGACGTCGTAGCAGGAACAAGAGCTGACGAGCAGATAATCTGCTAGGTAGGAGTTTATTCCCCCGACATTCTGGTAGTCCATGGTGAGTGAATCATAAGATTCCATCGCAGAACTGGAGTCTCGAACGATTGAAGAGAAGGAACCATCAGGCGAAGGGGAAACGGTCCGAAGGGCCATACTTGCCTGAGATCACAGGGTGGAGAACCCCTAGGCCACAGGCGAACTCAGAGTCGGGACGACTGATGACGTTGACAGGAAACAACGCGACTGAGTCGAAGGGCTCTGGGGCCTCCAAAAGGCCAAGCTCGGTGCGTCCCGGTGATGAGATCCACGTCGAAGTGGTAAATTGACCGTCGGGATGAAATCTGTTGTAAGGCGAGATCATGTCACAAGCATTTCAAGTTCTCGAACAGAATGAATACTTGCCGTTGAAAACCGGTCGGAGAACCTCGTCACCGCAGTCGAACTGAGGGCCGGGACGACTGAAGACGTCCTATCATTGATAGTTACATTGTATGGTATGTGTATCATCATGCATTACAATAAGTGAGTTTTATTTAAATGTCTTCAGAATTTTTAGATATCCTGTAAGATTCCCATCTCAAAGAGTTTTGTTTTTGGAGAGTCTCAAGGCACTACGTTCTGCTTCTAACTCAATAAATTGATGTAGTGGTAGAGTATTTAGTAGTGAGTTTAGAGCCTCGTTTGATGTGCTTGGCATGGCTCTAATAATAAGTAGCGTTGCTTTAAGTCTTTTTAGCTTTGCTAATTTCTTACGGCTTATGGCTGTATATATCCAGTAGGTAAATTTCGGCTTCAGTCCCCATTTTTTCCTACTTCTTTTAGGCAGACCCAGAAAGCTGTTTAAGTCTTGGCTACTGCGGACTCCATAATAGCTTCGAATCAGGTATAATGTATGCACCCCGTAATTGCATCCGCATCTTTTTTTTTATCTCAAAATTAAGGTGTTTTGGTGCAAAACAGCATTTCAGTGGCAGTTCTCAACTTTGAGCTCGACTGGGCAATCGCAAAACTAAGTTTTGATAGGCATACTCAAAATTAAGTTCGGCAGCCGAACTCAAATTTATCCTTTTTATTCGAGGGCTGTTTATTTTCAGGGAAGTAAAGGATAGCTAATTTTTTTTGTAACCGAATGTTGCTGTTCCGGTACATTGTATAGCAATTAAAGAGCGGTGAAATGTTTTGACATTCTCGGTCAAAACTACAAAGAAAACTTCCGGATGTTTGTTCCCACGGGAAGTAAAAAACATCCGGAAGTTTCCGAACATTCCGGCTTCGTATGAACTGTTATAGAGTGTATGTAGAGTATGTAAGTATATTTTAGAAGAACGAATCAATCAGGTGAGCTAGTTAACTTACAGATATTTTGGTATCCGTGTATATACCTGGCCAGCTGGCACCTGATTGAACATTCTTGGGGAACAAACATCTAACCTGTCGGCAAATTATGGGCTTCGAACCCAAAAGTTTTCTTGCCAAAACCGAAAATTGAACCCAGTACGCCTGGCAACCCAAACCAAACTTGCGCTAGCCTTTCCGCTGGACTACTTCAGCGCTAGCTTCGCAACTAGTACAATGCATTAATATTTCACCTGTGATTCGAATGGATAGAATCGATAGATACAAGTATGTTTAGGAGGTCGTCCACGATCAATGATTACAACAATGATGATATAACAGTTTGTGGGGGCCAATTTCTTTTCTGGTAGTAAAAACAAAATGTAAAAGATTGCTTGCTCTCAAAAAACAAAACCAGTTTGCCGATTTTCATTTTATCGGTGTTTTCGATATAACAACAACATTGCTAAAATGATAAATCGTTTGCAACGAAAATCTTCTGTTAAATGGGTCATTCTTCCGTCCAAAAACATAAAGGTTTTTTTTTAAATCTGTAGATTATTTCGGGTTGAAGTAATCCCTATTCTTTTCCCTAATAAAAAAAAAAGAACCAACGTCTGTTTGAATCGGCTTGAAGATAAGATTGATTTAATTGACTATTGGACGCTGAATCAGTCATACATTTTTTTTCGATAAAACTTCTGCTTGATTCAATTGAGTTTACGGTCGGAATCTGACAATCATATCCATGACTGAAATGAGACATATTTTAACTGATGGTTTCTTTTTTTTCCGTGTAGTCACTGTGGAAAATTCAATTTTTCCTATACATTGCTCAATAAATTGATCTTAATAAACGAGCGCGAAATTTATTAAGTGAATTACATAAATCATAGATTTACTCTTCAGAGGGCACTAAATGCATTAAATTAAACAAGACTTAAATTTCACTATACAAGATTAAGCTTTTTGTGGTTGTTAAGTTGTAAAATTCAACCATCAACTTTGTAGGACCTATGGAAGTATTTTTCAGGAAAAAAGGTTGAATTTCGAGGCAGCCTTCTTTGTATATTTAACCATTCCATGTGTCAAAACTTATATAATACTAACTAATTTGCAGCTTACACAGATCGTCAGCCACTTTAAGAGGGAGACATCAATTTTTTTCTGTTTTTCCTCCATGTTCATCTTCGGAACATCCAGGCTAGACTTGCCAACGAAAAGAATTGGCTTGAAACCTGCCAGGTGCCTGCCAAAGAGTTCTTTTTGCTTTCTATTACGTAATTTTTCAAATTATCTGCCCTCTAGTGATTCCAATATTATGCGCACGATTTGACCACCGTATTTTGTTTATTTTAACGGCGAGTAGCTTTTTTATCTTGCAACAATGAAGTCAGGCCTGTTTATAAGTCAACTAGACAGGTCAGTAGAAAAATAGTTTTTTGTATCTTCCCTTTCAGCTGTTTTTGGGTCTCCCACAAGGACTTTCCTGAATTTTTCGCGATGCTGCCCAAAAAGTTTAGTCAATGACCTTCTGTATTGGACGCAATCTCAAAAACCACTTGACAGAACGTCACGAAAATTTACACAATACACTAGTAGGTAGCTTCACTGAAATTTTAATCAATTTCCATTCATGTATGCAGAAGTTATTCACTAAACATAGTGTTTCATTTGTTTTTTCGAATAAGGAGTGTATTGTTGAGAAGAATGGTGTTGAAAATCAAAAATCTTAAATAAAATAAAATAAATTCAATTCACATCACTGCTGATGCCTCGCGAAGTATTGCATGAAAAGTAGTCATGCAAAACCTCGCTAGGGACCCAGCAGTGATGTCAATTGAATTTATTGTTTTTCAAATCGAACATATGGGGACATATAATCCCCATTCAACATCCAATAACTTATTCGTCTAATAAGATATGAAGTTACGGTCTTCAACAAAGTGGTTCAGTGGAAAATTTGCTTTAAAAAATTAAAAAGAATTTTTCGATTTAGCATACAAATTTGTGTGCAACTTATTGTAAAACTCAATTTTTTGTACACTCGGCAAGCCTCATTGTAAAAATTTTCGACTCGTGCTGAAAAACTCCACCTTTTGCAGCTAGTGCATAATTGACGATTTGAACCCTTTCTATTCAGTTTAAATGTATGTTGTAACACGGCGGTCACACGAGTGTATTCAATACTTGTTTGGTGACTTGTTACTAATTCTTCTCACCATACCATAACTAGATATAGCTTTGGCTAGAACTTGCTGAACATGTTTCGAAAAACTGTTTCTTCGTCTAACTCGACTTCCAGATCTTTTACTGAGAATTTTCTAGAAAATGTGCAGCTGTTCTCATGACAATATTTGTGGACAATATTGCAATACTTTAAAAACCAACGAAGCACACTTTGCAGAGTCAAACGAACACAAACACAGCATCTTACAAATGCTAAAACCACCAACCCACCGAAAGTGTACTATGTATGCCGTGACCGGGATTCGATCTAACACCCCCTGGCTTAGAAGACTTGAAGGCTGTCCACTACGCCACGGGCGGCGGCAATCCTTTGGTTGTCGAAAAAAAGGAAAATTTTCAGATTATCTGCGTATAGCCACACAAACACGTCAGCAGCATTCCGGGAAACTTTTGCCATAACAGTGACGAAAAGAAGGAGTCTCACGTGGCTCCCTTGTGGTACGCCGCAGTTGACCGAGAATACTATGGATCTCACATTCCCTATCTTACAAATTAAAGTTTTTCTTTCATGTACAAACGTACCCACTGAAAAGAAATTCCAGCGTTTTGCGTTTCGTAAACGCAAATTTATTATTTTCCACCAGCATTGATCCTTTGAATTGTTTTTCGAAGATAAACATCGAGAAATTAATGTCTCAATCTTATCAATCAACCTAACCTAGGTTAGGATAGGTTAATGGATATGTTTGAGTCATGTTATGTTTTTTTTTACAACAAATTACCTATACTATTTTCTTCAATTCATCATTCTTTTCTATTCTGTTGACGCTGTACAGCTGATTCCGAATCACCCTAACGCCGGAAAAGTTTCGCTAGCACGAGTTGATGTTTTTGTTTTCATTTCCAAAACACTGCCGTCGACCTAAACCAGAAGACTGCAACCGGACGTCAATCAGTCCCGGTCCTGCCTAGACGGAAAGGTAACAGATGTTTATTTAATTAGAACATTCACGAATTGGTTGCGGGTGCATGGACGAGGGTGGGATGCGACTCACAGATCGGATTGGTTCGGTTAATGGCTTTCCCGGGTCAGATTATGATACCTTTATGATCGTGGCTGAAGTGCGTGTGTGTCGTTGAAATCAATCCGCCATTTGTTGAGCTTCGTGGGTGAAAGAATGCACAGGCTGGTAGAAAAAATGGGTAAATTGCGGGACAAATTTTTCGGTTATTAGTTCAATTTTATTTTTAGTCAAATAAAGGCAGTTCTTGTTAGAGAATTTATATTTAAAATTTGGAATATGGGTTTTTGAAGTAAATTATAGATACATCGCTGAAACTCCAAAAAAAACACATTACAAAGATTTCCCTTCCTTAACAAATTGGTAAAACTTAAACGAAATCTCTGAACTTGGCATTGATTTCAATTTAAATACAGCGTGCCATCATCTGTATCCCGGTAGTCGATTTTCGTTTTCCCGCTCTCAGGCTCTATTCAATCGCGTCAGCAAATGGTAACGCTGAAAACTTTATTGCCCCTTAATGGCTCGTAAAAACTTTTTCCCGGAACCAGAACCATTGGCTCGACCGATGGCTTTGTCTTTTTTCGTGAATCGGTTGAATAGTCCCCTTCGAAAAATGACTTTAGAGTGAGCAGTCCTCAAGTTGAGAGAAAAGTCATCCGAAAAGATTCCTCAATCTTACCTATTCTCGAGGGAAGACTGTTTTGAAAGTTATTTCAAATCAAACGATCCAGATGTCCGTTCTCCTCGAAGAACTGCAGGGAAATGCGTGTTCTAGTTTCAAACGGAATGGCGCTGTTATTTTTCTCTACTATTCTCTCTATTACATATTCTCAACTCATTTCATTCCGGGTTGAGGTACTTTGTTTTGATTTGCTTTCGAGTTTGCCGACGACGACGCCCGTTTTCCATTCTTTGAATGTTTCCCCAGGCTGGATGCTGCCGGTGATGATGGTGATGCTGCTTAATTTTCTGGTGCTAATGTGAGCGATTGTACTTCGCTTTTGTTGTCGGACCGGATAAAGAGATTTGTGAATTCACAAGAAGAACAAATTCGTCCGAACAATGCCGATGGGGACGGCCGAAGCTGGATCGTTCCCAGTTCGCTTGACATCAAATAATCCGAAGATTTGGGCCAGGGATTCGTTTATAGATTCCCTTGTTCTGTACAAACTGTGGTGGGTATAGAAACCTTCAAGACATTTCTTCTGAAAAAATCTAAATATTTACAGTACAGTAGTAGTTTGAACATCGTTCCTTTATCCCTTTCGACACACTGTTACTTTTTATCTGATTAATACCTCAGGTCGGACAACTTAATCTCCATAATCCTATTTTAAATTAAGTCGGTGTCGTTCAGCTAATTAAATTCTTTCTTTCATTTTTCTTTCCCCTTTTCAGTACTGCAATGGTGGCGATTTGGCAGACTATCTGGCGGTCAAAGGCACTCTGAGCGAGGATACGATACGACTGTTCCTGGTTCAATTAGGTAATTATACGATTGTTTTTCGTCTCTATACGTGAATTAGGTGAATATTGAAGTTTCCATTGGCGTGACAATAATTTCATCTCACAAAATATGCCCTTATCAACCATTACGAATTGTTACAATCACAATCCTAGCGAGTTATTGACTAATTCGCAGTCTTTTATTAAAGATTTTTTTTTTGTGAAAAACGTTTTTGAAGCTTGAAAACCATGACAGAATGGTTGATGTTTTGAGTTTCTAATGATATGCCAATCGTCAGATTTTTCTTTCGGTATTTTTATCACTAGATTTCCTTGTTAAAATACGTTTGATTTGAAGACCTTAGGTTGAAAACTAATAAATACACTTACGCAAGCCGTGGTTAATTTGATTTTTTTTTTCAATAAGCTTTTGTTTTCAAAATAACTTAAAATAAGTTCAAATCATTTAAGTAATTTCTGACTTTTTTTGACAACAAACAACAAACATTACAACAAATTTTAAAATATACGTTTTCAATTAATAATGAACTTTCCCCAAAACCGCAAGTTATTTGCAAATAAAGTGATAGTGGTTTTCTTTTTGTTCAACTCTCCATTCTGTAAATTACGAGAACTTTAAAGAATGTTCATAAAAGTTTTAGACCTAATTGAATTTTATATAGTATTTTTAAGCCATAATAATATCGTTTGTTAGGTAAAATTCAACTTTTTTTACTTTTTTTCCAGTTAAACCAGGAAAATCTTCCCAAATTTTGAAAAAAAAGTCGAGAATTTATCATTTATCATCAACATTATCAAGTTATTATTCCTAAATTGAATAAAGTATAATTAATAAATTAAGAATCAGTTTTTTTATCAAAATTGTTTTATTTTTAAACTAATAAACTCCATATCAACAAAACTGGAGTTGTTAGACAAAATCTGACAAATGACCGAATCAATCATTAAAAACTAGGCTCTAAAATGCTGTTTCCTTGAGTTATAAATTAAATCCCATAAATATTTTTTATAAATGGTTCGACGTTTTAATTAGAAAAAAATCGTTGTAAAATTTAAAAAATAACTTATTTTTTCATGTTAATATTTTGTTTTGAATTTTAAAATTACCGAATTTTGTAGTCAAACTATTTTATTTTTTAAAAGTATTTTTGATGTGTTTGTCTTTGTTTATCAATTCTGAATGTTTGTGTTCTGAAAACTTAATCTTTTTTAGCATAAAAATCTATATTTTTTTATAATAATAACATAGTTTCTACCTTTTGTCCTTAGAGGACCTAATATTTCAACTGACTACAAAAAAAAATATTCAGAGCTTAAAATTGCTATATAACATGGGCTTGATGATTTTTAATAAGTATTTAATTTTTCTTTATTTTTAAATATATTAAATATATTTATCAATTTATTATGTGTTTTGAAAAATTCCGTGAAATTCAAAATGGAATTTATTTTTCTAATCGAGAGTTCATATTTCAAATCCCGAATAACTTTTTTTTAAATTCATATTACATATGATAGCGGAATTTTGTAATAAACCATATATTCGCATATCTTAAATTACGTTTTCGACCGCCACGTGCCAAAGCGAACGACTTCCGGGAATTTGCGGACTCCTTGGTTTACGAAGAAACTGCGTCGACTGAAGACGGCGAAGAGATGTGCTCTTAGAAATTACCATAAGCTCAAATCCTCCCAAACTAAGGATGCATATCGAAGACTGAACTCCGCTTATAAAAAAGCTAGTAAGCGTTGTTACCAAAATTATCTTTTTCGAGTACAACGTAACCTCAAGACCAACCCAAAATCGTTCTGGAAGCATGTCAAAAGTCAGCGGAATGAACCTGGTATTCCAACTCAAATGTTTCTGGATGGCAACACTGCGAACTCTGATGGCGGAATCTGTGCTCTCTTTGCTCAAAAATTCTCGAGTACCTTTGCTACTGCTTCAACATCCCGAGAACACGTGGAGAATGCTGTTAGGAATGTTTCGCCACTCGGCTTCAGCATGAGCACGATTGTTGTAGAGGATGCGGTCATATCTAAAGCAGCGGCAAAGCTCAAAAATTCCCTCTCTACTGGCCCGGACGGCATACCATCTACCTTTTTAAAACGATTTATTCCTGTTTTACTGACACCTGTAAGACTCATCTTCCAAGCCTCTCTTGACAGAGCCACCTACCCTTCTCTGTGGAAGGAAGCCAACATGTTTCCAGTCCACAAAAAAGGGGACCGAAGAGATATCAACAACTATAGAGGAATTTCTGCTTTATGTGCAATCTCCAAACTATTCGAATTATGCGTCATGGATCCGATTTTCTCGTACTGTAAGCAAAATTTTTCAATCGATCAGCACGGTTTTATGCCCAAACGCTCTACGACAACTAACCTGTTGACACTCACCTCCTATGTACACGAAAGTTTTGCTGCTAAGTCTCAAACTGACGCCATTTATACCGATTTGTCAGCAGCGTTTGATAAGGTGAACCACGATATCACCATTGGTAAGCTTGGGCGCTTAGGATTTTGCGGACCTTTACTTGGCTGGTTACTTAACTGGACGTAAATTGACAGTTCGCACTGGAGACACTCTCTCCAGCCAGTTCTCTGCTTCCTCTGGTGTGCCCCAAGGTAGTCACTTAGGACCGATTATCTCCTTAATCTATTTTAACGATGTGCTCACACTCCTTAACGACCCGAAACTTTGTTATGCTGACGATCTTAAACTGTTTTACGCCATAAACGGTCAGGACGACATTGATTTTCTGCAAAACCAGTTTAATCTTTTCGCAAAATGGTGCGACATCAACTGCCTGCCTTTGAATCGCAGTAAATGTGCAGTCATCAGTTTCTCACGAAGACGGCAGCCTTTTTGCGCGGAGTACTTCTTAGGAGATGAGTCCATTGCGCGGGTGGACCACATCAATGATTTGGGCGTAATACTCGACCGTAAGCTGGAATTCAAAACACATACGAACTACGTCGTCGATAAAGCTTCTAGAAGCCTCGGATTTTTATTCCGAGTGGCCAAGGAATTCAAGGACGTGTATTGCCTGAAGAGCCTGTATTGCAGAATAGTTCGATCCATCCTCGAATACGCCTCAGCTGTCTGGTGTCCTTACTACCAGAACGGTAATGAGCGGCTCGAGGCCATCCAGAGGCGCTTTTTGCGTTATGCCCTCAGACACCTTAACTGGCAAGACCCATTCCACATGCCAAGCTACGAACATCGATGTCGTCTTATAGACATAGATACTCTTCAAGCCCGAAGAAATGCAACACGAGCTTCTTTTGTCGCCGATCTACTGACATCGCGTATCGATTGTCCTACGCTACTAGAAGCTATTCCTCTTAGTGTGAGACCTCATGGACTGAGAAACCAGGACCTTCAACTGTATGTTCCCATTCGATTGAACAACTATGGAGCCAATAGTGCATTCATCGGTGTGATGAAAACGTTCAACCGCTTTTCCGAACTCTTCGACTTCGACGATTCGCGGAATGTTTTTCGAAGAAGTGTTTTAAGATTATCAAGAAATCATTAATTAGATGTAAATTTTATGTAACTTTAACTTTAAGTCGTCATTTGGACCTATACTTGGTCCGTTGATTGAATAAACAAACAAACAAACCTTTTATTTGTTAATGTGGGAAAAAATGTAAATTAAGATGATTAGAGATTTTAATATTGATTGTTTTGAGTAAAATTGATCAAAGTGTCTGGTAAACTAATGAACCGTCATGAAAACTAAAAGCTTTGAATCAATTTATAATCCTTCGTTGAATCAAGGATTCATATTTTGCCTATATATTCCTATTTAAGAGATACAATGCTTTTAAAAATATTAAATCTCCATTTTTTTTTAAATATAAATTACAACTATTTATGACATCATTCTGGAAAGTGTTTGAGTATTTTAAATGATTTTTTTTTTTACTTTTTTAACAACTTTGTTGCAGAATGCAAAACTATTTGACTGATGCTTTAGGAAACATTTCTGTTTTTGACAGATTTGAGAAGAATTTACATCAAGAAAACCTCAATGACTTTTTTTTAAATTAATATTCTCATAATTTTTCTAACGTTCTACAGTTTTGCCAAAAAGTGTACTAATTGAATGAATTTTTCCTATTTTCATATCTTTTGAAAGCAGGAGCTCATAGAAAGAAACTCAGCGCTCCAAAATTAGTCAAAATAAGCTCTTTAATTCTGTGCACCTAGAAAAAACGTGAATTTTGTTGCCTTGTGTTATTAAAATTTTGCTAAATAATTATTAATCATGGTTTATTTCTGACATGATCTGATATAGATTCGAATCTATTTGTTTTTTAAATCTGGTGTTAAATTTTATGTGTTCTTTTTATATGCATTCATTCTTATGGCCGAAGCTTTGCATTCTGGTTTTATTCTAAATTTTAAACCGAACTCGTTTGCTGGTGTTTTGGAAATATTCATTTCAAATTTGTAAACTAGACTGCTCCAAAATAGCATTGATTTGAAACTTTGATTCTGATTTTTTTTTGGTTTTGAACTTTTGTGAAGGCCAAGAGTAAGAAAATGGTTTTAAAAATTAATTTTCTTATTTTTTGTGCAGTTTTGGTATTATTATTATTTCTAGCTGAATTCGAACTTCGAAACCCCATTTATTTTATATCAATCTTTGCTTACAGAAGCAGCTTCTGTGTTCGCTTCTGATACAAATTCTATACATGGGCAATAGACTGCCCCAAATTTGTATGGGAAATTAAAAACCTGTGAAATGTTATGCGCTGCAGGCTAAAAGTGGTCCTAGGCCTAGTACAAGATCTCATGCCAAATTTGGGCCAGATCGGATCACAGGAAGGGGTCGCTCAACGAGCCTGAAGTTCGTATGGGATTTTGAGACATTTTATTCGGGAGAAACATGAAAACCCAGTTTTTCATCAATAACTTAGGTTCCCGTCGGCCGATTTCTTTTTGGTATTCATCACTGTTTATGAGTCGGGGCGGTCGAACATATTGACGCCTCATTAACAGTCAGTGATGAATACCATCTTTAAAAAAGTTAGCCCATTTTTGAAGCCTAATAACTTTTTTATCTTAACTCTTATCGATATGCAGTCTTCGGATGAAATATTTGTCATAATTTAGGCTTAAAGAAAAACTATTTTTTAAAAAATCGGCCGACGAGAACCTAAGTTATTGATGAAAAACTGGGTTTTCATGTTTCTCCCGAACAAAATGTCTCAAGATACCATACAAACTTCAGGCTCGTTGAGCGACCTCTTCCCGTGATCCGATCTGGCCTAAATTTGGCATGAGATCTTGTACTAGGCTAGCAGCAATTTCATTTGGGGCACTCTAATGCGCAAACAACCTGCACGAATTCGGAGTTCTTCACTAGTTGTTCATTTTCAACAGGTTTAAGAAATTCAGTTCTCATCGTATTAGAGCAATTTTTCGTGCGAGCAGGTCTGTAGAAACAAAAATATGCGGTGATGTTTTCAGTGCATTTGAAAAAAAAAGTCAATCATTTTTCCCTTCAAATTTACTTCAGTGGATCCTGTATATCATTCGTACATTCGCCCCATTTGCAGTTCGTACTTTTACCCCTTAAAGGTTTCTTGTGATTCACAGTTTATTGTGCAAGGCAGTGACACTTTAATGAAGTTCTTTCTTCGGCATTTAAAAGTGCTTAAAAACAACTAAATAAACACATTAACACTTTTATTGAAAGCCAGATTTTTGATTGCTCAAACATGTTTTCCGTTATTATATTACATCATTAATGCAAAAAAGCTACTTTACCTCATTTTTCGGAGTAATTTCAACTTCTACACGTAAAAAAAAAACTTGATGTAGAATTTCTAAATCGTTAACAATCCAAGCCAGAGTTTTTAATTTTGCTGTTCTCAGTTTGTGATAATCTCGAAACGTACTTTTACCCAACTCGTACTTTTATCTCACCTTTCTCAGATCCTACTATTTCAGGCCTCTAAATAAGCGGCTTAAATTTTTTTTGGATTCTAGGTCCAAGTTTTCCCACTATTCGTTATGTGATTATAGAGAGAACTATTCTCCCGATTTATGACATTTACCTTTTTTAACAATTAAAGTGGTTAGCTTTGAAGTCATCGATACTAGGATTTTGACTATCGTGCGTGTTCAACACCTTTCACATGGCTACCAATTTGTGATGTGTAAAATTAGTATTCTATGAATGAATTTTGAAGTTCAAATGGTTGGTTTCAAATGTTAAACTTGTTTAGTTACACTTCTTGGTAAAAACCCATTTTTAACTCGAGTTATTTAGAGTTTTTGTGTTTAAAGATTTGAGTTTCAATACAAAAGGTATTAACTGAATTGCAAGTCGAAATATACGTCTACATTTGATTAGTTTCAACTTGTGAACGTCATATAGATCCGTAAAACGAAATGTCTTTGGCCTAGAGAATTATTGAGGAGCCAAATTTCTGACATTTTTATCAACACTCATTTTTAAACACCTTTTGGGATCAAGTGATTTCCGTTAAATTCATTTCTTGTACTGAAAATTTAACTTGGAAAAATCTTCATGGGGGGGGGGGGAGGGGTTAAACCCCTAAAACCCCTCCCCCCGTTCGCACGGCTTTGCTTCCAGTTAACAAGTTTTGGGAAAGAATTATTAATATTTTGGGTCTTTACTTTGAAATTTCTTTATTCAACATGATTTTCAATTAATAATCCAGTATAATCAAACCGTGAAAATCATCATTTTAACCGGAAAAAAAACGGAAAATCCGGGAAAAACTAACATACCTTTTAATTTGACTTTAAACTTAAATAATGTTAAACTTTATTAAAAAACTTGGATACATACCTCATTGTTATTAATAACAGTCTAGAAAAATACCGCTAGATTCAGTTAGAATAACGTCTTCTTTTTTTCCCACTACAGCCAGTGCCATGAAAGCCCTGTACGAGGTTGGCGTCGTCCATCGGGATTTGAAGCCGCAGAACATTTTGCTGTCGCACAGCTGCGGCAAGCATCTTCCAGCACCATCCAAAATCACACTCAAAATAGGTTTGTAATCCGTTCCTAAAGTACCTAGTTGTACTAAACCAGCAAAAAATAGCTGGGCCATTTGGATTAAAAATTTATTGAATTCCTTTTTCTTTTCTTTCTTTATTTTGCAGCCGATTTCGGTTTCGCACGGTTTCTCCAGGACGGAAACATGGCGGCTACCCTGTGCGGTTCCCCAATGTATATGGTAGGGATTTTCTTAGTGGTAGAGATAAAAAAAATGGAAAATTAATTTTTGTTTTTCTTCTGTCTTCCTTCCGAAACAGGCCCCCGAAGTCATCATGTCGTTACAGTACGACGCCAAGGCAGATCTGTGGTCCTTGGGAACAATCGTATTCCAGTGTCTAACCGGAAAAGCTCCGTTCCAGGCTCAAACCCCACAGGAACTGAAGATGTTTTACGAGAAGAATGCTAACTTAGCCCCTAAGTATGTTTTTATTTATTTTGTTGTGAAGCATTTCTACAGTTTTTATTTTTGTCTTAATTTTTCATATAGAATCCCACCGGGCACCTCCAAAGAGCTGACAGAACTACTGATGGGACTCCTTCGAAGAAATGCCAAGGAAAGGATGAACTTTGAAATGTTCTTCTGCCATGCATTCCTTCAAAGGCAAAACACACCGCAAAACAATGGTAGGTGTACCACGAATTGAAAATAAGTTATGCCGGTGTTTAAACTCTCTATTTTTCCAACAGAAATGCCACAAGGAGCAGCATCCGGAGGGCAGCAGATGGGTCACAAGGTCACTAGTCCAAACCAGAGAACGGCCATGTCCCCGCAGCAGCAACAACAGTTACTCCTGAGGCAGCAACAATTGCAGCAGCTACAGCATCAACAGCAACAGCAGCAGCAACAACAACAGCAAAGGCAGCAACAACTGTTGCAACAGCAACAACAACAACGGCAACTACAAGAGCAACAGAAACAGCAAACGGTGGAAAATAATAACGGTAAGTGTGGGTGTGTTTGGTGTAAAAAAGAGGATACGGTTACCGTTATCCACTACCGATTTACTCATTCATAGAATCGCGGTGGTCGCAGATTTATTTTTGACTTCATTGGCTATTATAATCTGTTCACTTACTGTCGTTGGCCGTTGCCGCCCTCGAACGAAAGTGATGACGATCGGCGAATCTGCGCTATTAAAGTGTCGTTCGTTTCGCATTAAAGCGGATTGTTAATATTTATCGAGCTCGGTTTCAAAACAGGAATGTATTATTGTTCCATTTTTGGTTCGATGAGAAAACTGATCAAATAGATTTATTCAGATTTAATAGTAATTTTCAATTTTTTTGTTTTTAAAATTATTTTTTTACTCCTTTAGCTTAGATATTGCTAACTCTATTTTTTTATTACTTAAATGAAATTCGCTGTACTACCTTTCCTTGAATGTGAAATATATACCATCGTGTATTCAAGTAACATTTTTACAAATTGTAAAATAATTGAACGTTGACGTTTAAATTACAAAGCATGTGCTGTCACTGCGTACGCGAAAGCTCAACAGTTCGTGGCGACCCGATCAGGAGAGCATATCAAAACAATAACTCAAACGTATCTCACCAAGATATTTACATCTGATTCAGTTATAATTAAGTACTCCAAATTTTCGATTTTAAGTTTCGCCAATTTGAATTATATCTTATTCTGATTGACAGACTTGAATGGGGTTGAGCTCATATTCAATGATCAAGATTTTTTTCGGATTGTCCTAAAATAAAATGATTATATCTTATTTTGATATACGTACAACTTTTTCTAAAACACGGACATCTAAGTCAACGGCTCAAACCTTACATTTACGAGTTTCGCTCAACAGATTCATAAAGTTGAATCAAATTTTTGGGAAACCATAAATGGGGCATGGTTTTATCAAATAATGTGGTTTATTGACCTTCCACTAGAAAATTTTCTCGAAGCACTCATATCTTGATAAGTTATAATTTTGATATAATTTGTTCTGTCCAATATCAAACTATGCTATCTGAACCAGATATAATCTTGATAGGAGCATATCAAAAACTGATATAATTTAGCTATGATCGTATAGATTTTTTGATATAATTTGAGATATTTTAACACCCTACGAGTACTGAATTATAACTCATTTAGATAGAAAAAAATAGGTATCAAAATATCTCATTTTGATATAATTTTGTTTTTCCCTTCTGATCGGGGATTTATGAATTTCTCCCTACTTATGATTGCTAGATAAGCAAATAAGATATTTTTTTGTTTGTTTTCTAATGATTCCAATAGCAGTATTTATACCGTTACCAATTGGCATTTGTGAATGTTTAATTATCAACTGGTTTCGGATTTCTCTTAGATCAAATAAACCAAAATAACCATTGTTTCTAATAACGAAACATATACAATAAATCACGAATTAAATAATAGTAAAATATCCCTAATCAGTTTGACCGACAAGATTTTTTTTATTTATTATTAGGATTAGGATTATTAGGATCAGAAGGATGCAAGTGCCGAAATGATGATTTCGAGAAAACGTTGAGGCCCTTTTTCTCGAAATCGGTTTTATTCTAATTCAAAATTATCGAATAACTTTTCTACTCGATTTCCGATGGAGTGTGTGAAGAGGTCTAAAATGAATGATTCTGAAAGAAAAAACCAAAGTCTTTGCGATATTTATGTTAAAACGGCGAACTAATTTTTTGAAACTTTTCACTTGCACCCTTCTGATCCCAAGTATGACACTTGCATCCAGGGTTGCCAATATTTTTTTCAAAAAATCAGGGAGCTTGAAAATAAAAATCAGGGAACATCACGCTAACATAAAATGATCGAGCTTAGTGCATTTTTTGGTTTCTGTTGTACATTGTTATGGAGCTGATACACAGTACCGTTCATAATTCTTTTGAATTCGCTACATGCTCACTGTCACTTCAACCTTTAAACGCGATATTTATTTTTTTATTTCATGCCTTTTATTCATATTTCCTATCAAAGATTGACCAACTTTCACACGTTCAACTGACGAAATATAGCGTTTTTCAAAAATGTGATTCGGCAGTTGTTCAAAAATACACCTTTTTGGATTTGTTATATGCAAACTTTAATAATTGAGATACTTATCGAAGCCTTTTGCAAAAATTCTTCATAGTAGTTCTCGCGAAATTGAGCTTAAATGTTGCGGATTTCAAAAGTTTTCGTATAAAAAACGCAAGAACAGTTTAAGAAACTTGAAACAAAAATTCCGATTTCTATAGAAATGTTCATTCATGTTAATCAGCTAGTCAAATGATTTTGATAAAAATTACATTTGCCTAAGTTGTTGAGTTTGAAACTTAAATCAATCTTTTATTCCATTTCCATACTTATTATTTTTTTTAAATATACAATTGGCAGACTGTTAGGCGAAAACGTGATATGTTTAACCGTGAAACGTCCAGCTTTTCACAAGGAGTTTCGCAATATCTAAGATAAATAGCAACTGTAGGATAAAACATGATTTTAAAAATTAAAGTTTTTGCGCAATAATCAACTTTTCCGAAGACTGCGAGTAATTTTGACTTTGAAGTTAAAGAAATTTTATTTTATTTTTCCTTCGGTTGAAACGAAACTCCTATGAAATTTCATATACAGGCCCTATTCGTTTTTGGCAACATGCTCGAACATTTTGTGTTGCCAAAATCGAATGTTGCCAAAATCGAATGAATTATGTTTTTAATTTTGTTTCTCTTATTTTTGCAAAATTACTATTATCATTGTTATTAAGGTTATTTTTAGTCAATTTCCGACCACTTTAGTAATTTTTTTTATTTTTTTTTATCACGTTTTTGATGCATTTTCACTATTCTTGTTTTGTTTATAAAGCTTGTTATTTGTTGTCATATTTAATGTTTTTGTTGATTTTTATTATTTTTTTTGTTGATTTTTATTATTTTTTTGTTGTTTTTTGTCATTTTTATTCTTTTGTAATGTTTTCCGTTCGATTTTGGCACATAAAAAATATAAAATTTATACCCATGTTTCATGAAAATTTTTGGCCCCAGAATTAAATAAATTCAAATCAAATCTTTTGAAAGTGCACTTTTTTCAAAGATCGCGTTTACGGAAGCTCTAAACGTGATTTAGTCGGCCCCATACAAAAGTTTTTTTTTTCATATCCAAATCTTCCATTTGAAGGATGAGCCCCCAGATTCTCAGATATTTTGCAATTTCGGGACGCCCTACTGCATATGTGTTCATTCATTGGAATCAACTGTTGAGCTGGTCGCTTTTTCCGCTTCCCAAGTTGAGTTGCGCAAGTTGAGTTTCCAGACTGCCTTATTACGTTAGCTTTTTCGGGGTCTTGCTGAATGCTCAGTTGACTCTCCAGAAGTGGACTCATTCATTCTCGTTAGCAACTTCAGCAGCAGAAACTTCTGATTCTGCAGAAGAACCGTGGAAGTTTAATTTTTCTTTATTTTTGGTCGAATTCTACCAGGCCCCTTTCCTAAAATGTTATGTAATTATTCCTTAAAAGACTTAATGTTATTTTTCCTATCGACGACAACTCATCTGAACTTTCCGAAGTTTCAGTTTGTTCCGTAGGATAGTAAAGCTTAGTTCTTTTAGAAATGGGACACTTTCATTCGCTAATAACTCGTTAACTAGTAATCGTACATTCAAAATTTTGACAGCATTTTGTTGCCTGTTAAAAGTACTATCTGACCTATTTTTTCAACATTTTCAATTTACACGTTTCAGAGATACAGTCCCCCCACAATCATGGGTCACACACAATTATTAGTCACCAAACATTTGAATTGCTGATACCTGCTGAACTGAATGAAATGTAATCATATTGTTTATTTTAGATTATCGATAACATCATCAAAATTCATTGAAAACAGCTATTTGAATAGTTTTTATCATACGTTAACTATTATGCTTTGAACTATCGCATACAATTTCAATGTTATAAGGTTGACATCTTAAACCGTTAAGCCCCTTATGCGAGTATTTCAAAGATTCCAACAAAATAGATTGGTCTCATATAAGCACAAAGGACGAGTTTACATTTTTAAAATGAAACTGAGCTAATAAAATGCAAAATTTCAATCATATTTAGCGAAACAAATGTGACCCATAATTGTTACAGCACCCACCCAATTCCACACAATTATGGGTCACTTTTTTTTCAAGCAAAACAAAACACTTCTTGGTTGCTATAGCTCAACTCAAATGCGCCTTGAATGTATACTAGGAATGAATGCCCCTGAACGTTTGCCAGAATATTGATGATTTCCATGTTGATATTCGGGTGTTGCCATGGACTTCTATGTGACTAATAATTGTGAGCAATTTGACTAAGAATTGTTACGGGTTACAATTTTGACCCATGATTGTGGTTTTGAAAAACGTTGGTTGTTTCGGTAAATTTTGCTATTTTTCAACAAAATTGAAAACAAAATCATATTTGAAATCAAAGAGGGGATATTTAATGACTGAAATCCATGCAAAGCTTGATGTTTGGTCTACTAACACCCGAATAAACGAATATTTTGTAGTGGAATGATACGTTAAGTGACTAATGATTGTGGGGGGACTGTATTTACGATGCAAGAGAAAAAGAAAAAAAAATACTTTGCACAATATCCTTTAAAATCCATCATTTTTCAATTGATAGCTGACAAAACCGTTGATTATTCAAAGAATAACTGTGTGTGAGTGGTGGAAAAGTATGCATACATTGTCAAAAATGTCTCCAAAGTTTAAATCATGCATTGGAGTGAAGCACATGATCGGCAACTACGGTTAAGGGTCATCAAGGGAGTCATGTCTCATACCAGAATTTTTATTTTTAAGTAAGCGAACAACTAAGTGTAGATCGCTGAAATGTCCAACAATTTTTTCTCCGATAAGCTGAAAGTGTTACCTAGTAATGAGCCATTTTTGCTAGTTCCAGAGCTCGTAAGCTGTATAGCCAGTACCGAGGCTATGGGACAGATGCTTTTCTGATAACGACAAAACTTATGAAATACCCTATTTTAAACAAATTCCAGCGTTTGAATCCAATTCCAATGTCTGCTCGTGGCAAGGTCCCTAGCATATAAAAGTATGTATTTGCTGGTTGTTTTTTTATAAAATATAATGATTTGCTAAAACACTGCTCCTGCGGAAAAAACAACAATTTTCAAAACAAAAATCTCAGTTTTCGCTGTTTTTAAAAGCCTAAAAAGAGTAATCTTATATGTACCGTTCGCAACCTACGATCTATACTAACAGATTATACTTTAAGTTCAATCTCATGATGGTTTTACTTCGTTATTGTCAGATTTTGCCATCAGAAATTCCATTAAAAACGCATTAAAGGGCTCAAAAATAATCAAGTTTGTTAATTTCGAAACAGCTGTTTCCACTAAATTGCCCTCAGTTTCTTTTAAAAGAGAAGTATCGGACCGAAGAGTATCAGAAATTGAAGGAGGAGGAGGTAGCCACCTTAAAATATAGATAAGGCGAAGTATAAGTTTGAAAAACTGATCAATATCATGACTGAAAAAAGTGCGCGCTGGCCGATGGGAGGTACCAAGAATAAAGTAGATTTTTTTCTTACAAAAAACGAGAAATTTTTTTTTTCAAATTTTTTCATAAATTATCGTAAGATTACCTTTATTTCCTTCATAGAAAGTATTTAGATCAAACGAATGGTTTCTGAGATACACGCATTCCCAACTGTCCCATTTCTAAAAGAACTAAGCTTTATGTGACATCATGATCAGAGCATGTCGTAAAATCTGAATCATCTGGGCTTTCATCCGAAGGATTTTTCTTAGATATATTTGGCAAAAAATTATTGTTAAGTACGTTTCGTTTCTGCCTAGAATCTATTTTCATCACTTCTTTATCTGGGGACTTCGGATTATCCTGGTCAGAACCAGTAGAAAATCCTAAAAAGTCGGAGCTGATTCCATGTTTTGTTTTCAACTGACAAAAATGATTACGATCTAATTAATTTACCCTAAAAGTTTGATTCTTTGGTGTCAGATTTCGCAGATTCGCAGAGGATTTTCATTAACACGTTATTTTATAAACAGCTGAAAAATATTAAAATATTATTTTTTTTGACTTGTGTCTTCTTCAGAATGTTGATTTATACTTTAAATTTCCAAAAAACCGTTTGTCTAAGATTTGATAAAAAAATACTTGCACCCCTCTGATCCCAAGTGCCTCAAATATCAAATGTTCTAGAAAAATGTGCTAAATAGAACAAAACAGCAATGCTGTTACCTCAACAAATTAAAAAAAAAATATTTTTCGAGTTATTGAACTTTGTTTTTAAAAATTATGAAAATGTAAATTTAAGAGCTTTTCTATTACTTTAGTTTCTCACATTAAAAAATTATAATAAAAATTTATTAAAATATTTATTCCAATATGTCAATCGTTAGAATATAATATGAACTTCAAAATGCCATATTTTCAAAGCAATAGAGAACTCTCAATTTTTAAGAAGAAGTTTTCCCAGATGTATGTTATGGGTATGATTGATCCCTTGAGGCTTAAAAGATATATTTTTCTTGTGGATCGTGATCACCGGTTATCAGTAATTATCTGATTAAAAGGACTAAAAATACTGTATTTTTCTTAAAACTAGAAAATTGTGCCTTGAAGTATGCAATGACTTTAGGGTAGTAGACGAACTTTTAGAATTCTCTTTGTCTGATACTTACAAATTGTGAAATGAGAACTAATTTGGCAAAAAAGTCAACGGACCTATTATCATCGGATTTAACTAGATTTTTGCCTAGGGTCAGGGCACCCTTAATTAAGGATCAAGTCTCCTTTAGTAAAGGTTCAAGTTTCCTGTAACTTTAAAAACATCACTTTTTTTTAAGATTCACGAAAATGCTTCTAGTTCATCTACGAGTTCATGTATTGTTCTAACTTTTGGAGAATATAAACTTGAAATTACACACTGTCAGAAAATGCAAAAGAGGACGAGTTGCTAAATTTTCCCAAAAAGATATGAAACTGATCAAGTATCCCAATTCGCCCCTATTGTTCAAATTTGCTTTATTTTTTTAAACAATAAAATTAGATGAAGGCGCAGATTACACATTCAAACAAAGATTTAGTTTAAGGGTGCCAGATTGCCCGGTTTTAACCGGGTTTGCCCGGATATTTAAAATAAAATTTGGAAAAAGCCCGGTCCGGCCCGGTTGCCCGGATTTCATTGGAAATGCCCGGATTTTGCCCGGGTTTATTCCCATTTTCATTCTTAAATCAAACTAAAAAAATACAAATTGTGTTATATCTTTTTTTTATGCGTCCAAAACGAAATTTTCTGAAAAAAATTCATAAAAATGATCATGAAAGTTTATTTGAGAACCTAAAATACGATTTTAAATCTAATGTTAAATTTTGGTGAAAGCAATTTTTTTCTCAATTTATTTTCTTGACTTTTAATGTGTAGTTTCTAGATTTTGACCAAATTTGCCCGGATTTTGCCAGGATTTTGGTCTACCATTTTGAAATCAATTGCCCGGATTTTTCCAGGTTTTCTGATAAAAATAGCCCAGTTTATCCGGTCCGGACACGTGCTCAAAAAATTCTGGCAACCTTAATTTAGTTCCATGACAGTTGAACAAGCGCGAAAAACCAATGAAAACTGCTTTTGGTCATTAAGACAACACTTCTCGAAGTTCTGTCCTAAGACTGTCCTGCTTCTTGGTAACCAAAACATGGAATTTATGCAATCGGCCAGCTCATAGGTCGGCAACCGCGAGCCGCATGTGGCTTTCTGGATATAAAGCTGCGGCTCTTTAGCTTACGCTAATATAATATATATTTTTGAATAAGATATTTATAAAATCGTGCTAAACCGATAATTGAGTCTTGTGGCACGCGGGTTTGCAAAGGTCTAGAAGAAAATTTTAAAATTGCATCTGCTGTAGGAACAAGCGGAAAGGACCAAATGGAAAAAATAGCATTTTTTTAAGTCTTTCAAAGTAACAAACATAAATTACGGTGATTAATCTCTTCATAAAACTTTTAGCCTAATTTTACATTTTTTTTGTTTTTTTTCTGTTTTGAAGCATCAGCATAGAGATCAAGATTTAATTTATCATTACCCCCGTGAATGCAAAGAACCGGGCTTTCCCGAATTTTCAATGAAAAAATGGGGAAATGCCCGGATATCGAGGAAAATAGCTCGTTTTTTTCGGATTATAGACCATTTTTATGAAATTCTAAATTTTCAACTTGTTTCAGTGAAATATATTTATTTTAATTGTGTGATAAGATTTGAGGTGTGCCTTGCTAAAATTAATTTTTAGTATTGCTTTCGATAATAGGACCGGTTTGCACATTTGCAATATGAAAAAAAAAATCGAATCGAATAAAATCAAACATCGTCAGAAGTTATACTTACTGAACTAATGCTACTCATAGTTGGGAAAAAATGAATATTAAAATTAACTATTTTGTATTTAAATACTAAATGTGAATAAAGCTTGATTCTAAGTGAGGAATAATGCTACTTTGAATGGAAAACACAAAACAACAACTTATAACATAAAAAATTAAAATAATTTATTATCAAATCACCAGAAAACGAGTTAAGAGGACAGCTTGGTGAGAAAGACAATTCAAACGGGTTTTGTGAGATCATTTGAAAACCACCTATAAGCGAGTTCAGAGGACAGCTTGGTTTTCAAGCGGGTCTAGAAGACAGCTTGAAATAAATTTATAAAACACGCCTATATACAAGTTGAGAGGGCAGCTTGGTGATCAAGCGGGTTGAGAGAACAGCTTAAATTCAAAATATGAAAAAAACACCTATAATCGAGTTGAGAGAACGGCTTGATGATGAAGTAGGTTGAGAGAACAGCTTGAAATAAATGTAAAAAACACCAATTAGCAAATTGAGAGGACAATTTGGTGAACAGGCGGGTTGAGAGGACAGCTTGAAATAAATGTATGAAACAAAAAACACCTTTAAGCAAGTTGAGAAAACGACTTGATTATCAAGCGGGTTGAGAGAACAGCTTGAAATAAATTTAAAAAAAAAACAATAAGTGAATCGGGAGAACAACTTGATGAACAAGCGGGTTGAGAAGACAGCATAAAATAAATGTAAAAAAAACATCTATAAGCGAGCTGAGACGACAGCTCAAAATATTTTTTTTAAAATATCAAAAAGCGGGTAGAGAGGACAACTTGGTGATCAAGCAGTTTGAGAGGACAGCCTGAAATAAATGTAGGTATAACAAATACCTTCAATCGAGTTGAAAGGACAGCTTCGTGAGAACATCTTAAGAGCTTAGTGAGAATGTAAAATCAAGTAGGCTGGATAGAGTAAAATTAAAAAATAATAATTGAAAATTATCATTATCATTCAGGTTTGTTAATAGATCAGCTGATAAGTCATATCCAGGACTTTGTGATAGCTTATTATCTAGCGATATTTTTTCTTCTTAGCGCCCCAAAATTGGTCAAAATAAACCCTTACATTCTTTGCACTTCGCAAAAATGTAAAAATAGTTGCATTGTGTTAACTAGGCCGGAACAAATTTTAAATCCTTCTTTTATCCCTCGGAGTTGGATCATCTCAAGATGGAAGATGATAAAATTAAAAAAAAATAACAAATTGGAAAAAAATGTATGAAAGCTTGTATGAAACAAAATTGCATACTACATCATTGTCCAAAACCAATAAATGAAGTAATTTTTTATCGAAAAATTCAATTAAATCAAGCATACAAAAATGTGATAAAATACTTCAATCTTTATTTGTTCCCCCTTCTGTTTTTTTTTAAATTTCGAAGGGTGGAGAGGGGAGCTATGACAAAAGGAGAAATTGATATTTGTTCCGGCCTTATCAAAAAATTTATAAAGGTTACAAAAAAAACCCTGGAAAAACAGTTATTAAAAAATTTATAAATTTAATTACTTCTCATTGTTCGAACCTTTGCAATATTTTCGATGAGTACTGCACCCACTGTTAGTGGTATGAAAGCTATAGTGACACTCAGCTGCCACACGACAACGGTGGACAGCAAACGGTCAATGAAAAAATTGGCAGAAATTCAATTCACCTCCTCCCGACCAGAGGAAGCACATGAACGAAATTCAAGTATGGATGTTGTTTTCCCGATTTCACCACCATGATATTATCGGTGGGAGATTTTTCATTTTCCCAAAGTCGCAGTATTTTGCTGAAATTGCATTTTCGCGGGTGCAGTTTCCTCGACTGCAGGTTATCTGGCTGAGCCAATCGAAGCCGTGATCATTACTAACTTCTTTCATAACATTTCTAAGTAAATCGAAGCTCTTTTGAAAATTCGGAATTTTAAATTACTTATATTTTTATATTTGGTATTTAATTTCAGTGCCAGTAGAGATCGACGACAGCGTAGGAACTCTCGCCAGTGCAAACAACACATCCAACAGCAGTCAGGACAACTCGGATGACTTTGTCCTGGTCCCGAACAACCTCCCAGTGGATCCGTGCAGTGGCAATTATGACAAAAGGTAAGGAGTTGATAGCCTTAATAGATTTTTCAATGAAACTGTTTTTTTCTTCAGTAAACCAACTAGAGTGCCTCAAACAGCTACGAATGCTCAGGCCAGTCCCCCAAGACCAAGCACGTTACCGATCTCGGAACCCAAACCGGTACCCACGGGAGCTAGGAAAATGTCTAGACCTCAAACTCAAACTCCACCAAAGGTATAATTGAAAAAAAAAATCAAGTGTAACCATTTTTAAATTATATTTGTTTCTTCTTCCAATAGAACATCCCGAATGCGATACCTCGATCTCAGCCGATAAGCATGAAGCGATCGGAACATCGTAACAGCAACTGTGACATCAGCTCAATTTCGCCACCGGCCGTACAATTCGCCATCGGAACCCCACCAACCGGAGGCCGCCGAAGGTCCACTTCCGGTGGGTCCCTGTCGGAAACACCTCCGCCACCTTCCTGCTGGACGGTGAGCCCGGCCTCTCATCACTCTCCGCTTCGACGATCCGGAACCAGTTCGCCAGTATTATCCAACGCTTTGTCCAAACTTCCGGCCCTTGGCAGCCCAACGCTGATTGCGACCACGGAGAACAACAATACTCACCATCCACTGGGGGCTAGGGCTTTCACCCTCCCGGAAATGGGAGCCACCGGCGGACTGCAGAGCTACTTCCACGATAACAATATGGACGATCATCCAATCAATTTCCATGCTCCGGAACTTCCCGCGGAAACGCTGCTGGATGTAAGCTTAACTTCTAACTCTTTCTTCAAATACTTCAAATTAAAAACATTTTAAATCTCATCAGCGTGAACATAATGAAACCCTGGCCAAGCTCAATTTCGTGATTGCGCTCACCGATTGCATCCTGGAGGTGGCCGATTCTCGATGTGCACCCCTCTCGGCCCTGATGTCGGCCGATGCCCAACCTATTGCACCGCATGCCCCGGAACACTGCAAACGGGCCGAACGGCTGGTACTGCTGGTTCGGGCCCTCAATTTGCTGTCTTCCGGGATGCATCTGGCCTCGTCACAGCTCCAGAGTGGGCACCTGAAGCCCTCTAATACGGTGAAAAATGGTAACTAGGTCTAATATTTCTATAGAATTGAAATCTTTAAACTGGTTCAAATTTACAGTTCTATCAATGATGCACACTCGATACCGATCGACCCTGTGCGAGTCGAAGAAACTGAACGGGGCAGGTTTACTGCAGAAGGCCGGGGCCAGCAATATTACAGCCGACAAGATTCTATACGATCACGCTATTCAGATGGTAAGTGATGCTTTGTTTCAAATTGTTTATGTAAAATAAAACTTTTGGTCAAAGAAATATTTCAAAATTTCATCCATAATATTTAGAGTAAAAATGCACTTCAAATTGGCAGGGATCATTTTCGATGTGGATTAAAATGCGATGGCCAAAGAATCACACTAGTTAAAAGCTGTCCACAACAAAAAAAAGTCCTAGTTCATATTTTCACCATGCACCTATTCGACTTATTGGACCAAAAGCGCTCTAGCTTTGATCTTTCCACTAATCAATACATTCATTTCTATCTAACAATTTTCCTTTGAGTTTCTTAACGCACCGAAATGCCAAAAAATAAATAAAAAAGTGGATGGCTCTTTTTGAAATGAATCAACATTCGGTACTTTTCATATCATCAGTGGTACTTCAAGTCAAAAATTTGAATTTTTCCTAGAAATTTTATCAGATAAATTTTTCAGTTTATATCCTATTGAAACATAAATTACTGCTATTGTAATGGGAGTCCGACTATAAAAAGTTGTCCGGGTAAAAATGCAAGCTAAAGTTTTAAGACGAGCATCGGTAGGGGTTTGAAATCAATCTGAAATAACGTTCAAGTCTGATATGTTAAAAGAAATTGATTCATCTCACCTGTTTTTTCTAGCTGGTTTTACTACACCCAAAGAATAGAATATCAATGCCTTCCGGTTCAATCGCGTGACATCATCTCTCTGGAGCCACTATTAATTCAATCAAGAATTTGGATCTTGCCTAGATATTTTACTTTAAAACATTCAACCCTTTAAAAAAAATTTACAATTGTTAGACATTTTTATAGATAGGATTGCAATTATTTCTGACATTGTTCAAAATGTCTTTCAGTGTTTAATATTGAATTATTAATAGAGATGTACTGAATATTCGGCGCCGAATACCGCCAAAAAACCGTTAAGCCGAATATTCGGCTCACCGAATAGTTGAGCCAAGTATTCGGCCGAATATCTACTAAAGACTTGAAAATTTTTCCAAAAGTTTTGGATAATTTATAAAATATTCAAAAGTAATGTTGTAAAAGCTACACAATCATCAAAAACTTATGGTTTCAGCAAAACATCTAAGGTGTATCCGCGTATCTTTCACTGTAGATAGTACAGAAGAATGTGAACGGTATTGCTTTTTACTTTGATTATAGTTTATTCCAGATTTTCTGGATATATTTAGGCTTGCCCATAAATCCAGTAAAGAATTCAGATAAATCAAATCTGGCCGAGATGTTCAGATATTGTTTAAAACTTCCCGAGTTTTGCTTGGGTTTATTCTCATTATTTGCTAAATCAAATAAAAACATAGAGGTCCTCTTTAAAAAATTTTAGATTCTGTGTTCAATAACGATTTAAAAAAAAAATCAAAATGTAGGTACATTAATTTTGCCCTTTTGTAATTTTTTTTTAAATCGTTCTGAAAGCCTGACCTTGTGGTCACGTGTGGTTGAAAGTATGGTATGCTTAAGGTAAAAGATCTTCCACCTTTTCAACAATTATTTTTAAGATATCTTGCTCAAATTTGACCTTCATCTAATTCAATATCAAAGAAGTTATTTCAAATAGCTTGGCACCTGCATCATCCGATAATATCACCTAGTTGAAAATAATTGACTTAAAACATGAGGGGCATAAATATGGAAGAAAAAGAAAGCATTGAAATAATCGCTAAAGTATTTATCATTAAAAACTCAATTTGTTTGGCCGAATAGTTGAAAAGGTCAACATTCGGTATTCGGCCGTTCGCCGAATACCACTTTTCGGTACATCTCTAATTTAATTATTAACATTATCGTTTAAATTTATTGCACCTCGAAAAATGGGAATTTTGATGCCTTGTGTTATTAAAGGTGATTCATTTTGCAACACACTTCAACCGACTGATTTGAAAAAAATATACTTATTCCAGAACAAATAAGCAAACTTCCATCATCCGAATACTTAAAACAACCAAATTGTACCGAATAACGAATACAAAATAGAAATGCAGTTGATAGGGCATGATTAATTTCAGACCTTTCCAAGGATAGGATTTTGGGGTTTAAATAAAACACAACTCGTTTCGTTAACGGTAGACTTAAAAAGAGAAAGTTTATTCATGTTTCGCCATAATTACAACTTTTCGCGCGTAAAACACAAGAAATACATGGGGAAATCTTACAAACTGGCAACCATAAGCACTCAACAAAATGGGTACGATACAAAGAGTAACCCATCAACAATTGTGACGTTCGATTCAGGGTGACCATTATTGTTGAGATTCAACATACTGGCCACCTAAAACGAATGTTTTATAATAGTAACCCTAGGATTGTTTTGGTTTGGATCTGTTTGGCAATTTTCGCACTTGTTTTCACAAGTCTGTTTGTTTCCTGTGGATTGGACTGGTACGGGTTCATTGGATTCTGGATACTGTTGGATTTGGACCTACTCCGGACTTTCGGATCACCTTGGACATCGACTTTGGAATGCGTGTTGAACTGGATTGTCATCTTTCGGCCAAAATGATCAGTGATCGGCACACTAGCTTCAAAGTACTTGCGATATACTTTAGAGCGAGTACTGACCGGACAGTCAGTACGGCAGGTGCTCGAATGGCTGATTTTGGATTCAGTACTACCCATCCGAGCCGGATCACTGATTGGGAACAAGAACTGTATCACTTGATGACAGGATGTTGGAATCGTCGTTGGATTAAAGTTCGGCAATGGATGTTCAGAATCATACATGATTAGCGCAGTAACTCCCAAAGAGCCAGAAGAGAACTTTGGTAGCTAGTAGGTATTGGGTAACATGGGCCTTGGATCGGCGCTCAGTTAGTTAGTAACAACGTATCGGAAACTAGGATAATTTACTTGGGTAACATGGGCCTTGGATCGGCGCGCAGTTAGGTAGCAACGTACGGATTGAGGTCCAGGGTCACTTGCCAGGGCAGCTTAACGATTTGGTAGCGTTGATGTTATATTCCTCGGGAATAGCGTCACTTTGAATTCTGGCCGTGGTAGCGTGATGAATCTAGGGTTGGACCAATCGGTAGGATGGTGGCATAATGCTGATGTGTCAGGACTATGTACTCCAGCGAAAACCACCAAATCCTGGTCACGGCACCAATGATTAATTTCAGACCTTTCCAAGGATAGGATTTTGGGGTTTAAATAAAACACAACTCGTTTCGTTAACGGTAGACTTAAAAAGAGAAAGTTTATTCATGTTTCGCCATAATTACAACTTTTCGCGCGTAAAACACAAGAAATACATGGGGGAAATCTTACAAACTGGCAACCATAAGCACTCAACAAAATGGGTACGATACAAAGAGTAACCCATCGACAATTGTGACGTTCGATTCAGGGTGACCATTATTGTTGAGATTCAACAGGGCAGGATAAGGAAGAGTCCAATGTACCGAAACTTTTTTTCACGATTAAAGAGGTTTCTAGTTCATCCAGGTTCTCTATCAAGAAAGTCAGAAACGAATAAATGCATGTCGTAACTTTTCCTAACTTGTTTTTGTGAATGTGAAGATTGTTCCTGAGGCAGCTAGTTTTCGAGGAAATTACAATTGAAAATGAACTCGACATCGTAGCTAAAAATAGAAAGTAAACAAAAAACGCTGTAAACATCCGTTTTTGTTGATTTTTTTTACCGTTATTGGATAGAGTACAAGTGAGTTAAACACTCTGACTTGTAAGTTTGAAATTAAATAACTATCGTCCCAACTTATCCAGATGTATCTGATATTTGATTTGAATTAGCCTCAAATAGCTTGTTTTAAAAATTTGAACGTTTAAACCTACCGATATCATGATATTAATCTTGCTGTCTATGCCAAATCCTAATGAAATCTTGCAAAATAAAAACTATTGATTTGTCACAGCCGTCTTTCACTAGACTAGCCGCCCTCATATTGTTGAGCTTAAAGACTGTCCCCGTGGAGAATTTTTAAACAAGTGTGTTCTGAAGTGGAGTAGGTACCGTTTATAATTCTATAGAAATCAGAGTTTTCTCTTTGGCGGATTGAAATTTAAACATCCACAATTTTTGCCCCAGTTGATTTTCTTAAACTGATTTTTTTTTTCTTCATAATCAAATAACTATTCTTTTCGTTGGTTAAATTTGAAGTGTTTTCGATGAGTTATACTTGAATTGTTCAAATGATATTGAAAAATGGAAATTTCAGCCCTGCTTCACTAAAACCTCGATATCCCATCGATGCTTAAAAGCACATCGTTCGAATTTGCATGCTGTTTTTTAACACAATGTACTGAATATAGACTGTTCCAGAAATTATAAGCACACTTTCAAAATAATGAAGAAATACTGTTATATTAAATTTTATTTATTTTATTTGGCACATTGTATGTAGGATCATTATTTGTGTCCTACCTAACACTGTAATCTTACTTATTTGTACCAAAAGCTTCTGCACAGTTGCATTACCCATAATTTTCACCAGTTTTTGTCAATCCTTTTTAAATTTTCCGATATAATCAGCTGGTTTTATGTATTTTCGTAGCTTTGCTTAGGTCGAAGCCTAACAAGTCTCGATCGGCCATGCCTCGGGGCAATTTGGCGGATTCATGTTGTTTGGCACAAAACAGACGTGTTGGCTTCTGTACCACCCTAATGTGTCTTTGGCCTAATGACATGATGCCAAATCGAGCCAAAACATGACGGGTCCATCATGCAGCTTAATTATCGGCAATAAACGCTTCTGGTGGCATTCCTTGATATAGTTCTGGGTATTCATTGTTTCCGATGTGACGTACGGGCTAGATATTTTGCTGCACTCGCAAATTGCCTGCCACACAATCACCTTCTTGCCAAATTTCTCGGTGAAAATGGCCTTCTCCGTTTCGGGGATATCCTTGTCAACTTGTCCTTGCGTACAGTGAAGTATTGTGACCCAGGAAGTGTTTTATAGTCCAATTTCACATACGCTTCATCGTCCATGATAATGCACCCAGAACTCTTGTGAAATTGAATCATACAGTTTTCGGGCTCTTGGTTTGACAGAAGCGGCATGATTTGGGTTCCTTTTAGATTTTTTCTGCTCCCGGTACGTTTTGAGTCCAAGTCGCTCTTTAGCACGCCTCACGTTAGACGTCAAGGTTCCGACTTTTCTCGCCAAATCCCGAACGGAAGCCGATGGTTTCTGTTTGTAGGCATATCTGACCTTTTTGTCGATAGCAGGACTAACGAACCAGATTTTCAACCATTTCTCGGTTCATCTTCAAATGTACAATATTTTTTAATAGCTTTCCGTACGCTTATATCGTCTTCTTTGGTCAATTTTCTCAATGAGATTCCACTCACAGTAGACCCCATGTGCACGATACTTTTAGTGTTTTCGTTAATTAGCAGTGGAAACCTAGTTATCCACGAGTTTTGTCCGAGATTTGAACCTCAAGCAGGCGGTTGCAGCCCGTAAAAATTGTCAGTGTTAGGGGTAAACATAAGGGCGGTGAGTATAGCAAGCATATATTTGCATCATCCCGGGTAACGATTCTGTTTGTTTATTCAGAAAAAGTTTGGTCAACTTTTTATATTGAAACTCAAATCTTGACACACAAAAACCCAAAAATACTTCAAAATTGTTTTTTATTGAGTAGTGTATTTAAACAAGTTTATCCAATACTTTATTACCAATCACTTTAACAATAAAAAAAATCGGATATATCATTACAAAGTTTGTGCCGATGTGAAATTTTCTTCAAGAAACCAATTTAAGCCTCAATTTAATTTTGTGTTTCTTGTCCTTCCAAATGCTCAACTCCTCATTCAAAAAGTATTGATTTTTTTTATTTTAAAATCATCTTTCTTGAATCGATCGTGATTATTTAACTGATCAATGAAAAAATGATTCGAAGTAGGAACTAAGAAAGTCTGAGAAAAATAAATCGGAAAAAGACTGTAGATCAGCTACGGAATGCTCTAAAAAAGATTTCACTTAGTGTCCAAGAAAGCTGAAGTTGAAAGCTATACGTTACACATAAGAATATTTTTTTTTTAAATTTAAGATCATGAATACAATTTTTTTTAAAAATCGTGTAAAACTCGTACTTTTCAATCAATGAAGCGTCATAATTGTTCAAGTCACTCCAAATAAATTTCGAAAATAGGATTGGAAAGTTGACGTAATTGAGCACATTTTTACATTTTAAGATTGTAAAAATACGAAACACAAAATTTTTTACGAATTTTCAAACGCAGCTGTTTTTCGAACTTTCTGTCAATTTGCAATTACTCAGATTTTTTTGCATTTAGGACTAACTTTGCACTGGATTTAGGGTTTATTAACACAAGATTAATAAACCCTAAATAATAAATTTATATTCACCTAAGTCATTTTTATACCAATTAGAAGCTGTGAAACAAGGGCCGCCGTACAAAACAAATTATTCTTGCCTTCAATTTTGCACATCATGAATCGATGATCACCACCATGTGAATTATTAATTTTTCCCGAAATCAAACGTTAGTGCGCGAACTTAATTTTTGTTTTTTTTTTGTAAAATTTGCATCTCATTGTATAACGTTTATTTGCTGTTCAAAAAAGGAATATACTTTAACATGTAGGTCGTCAACAAGCCGCTGCAATTTCCGTTACAATCCAATTTTGAAGAGCTGCAGAAACAGATTCAATAGGAGTTATAAACTGTTTCTCTTTTTTTTAAGTACCTTTTTTTAATATATGGATGATCCACCCATTTTTGTCCAACTCACCATCGACGTAGGGAAAAAGCAACTTTTTTTGGGAAAACATTTTGATGAACGTGATACATTAAACTATTACCAACTAAGAAACACTTTGAAAAAAAAAATTCTAAGCGAATGTAAAAAATCATGTGAAAAATTTCGACACTACTCAAACATAACGAACGTTCCATAGAATTTCTGCCTGGAACTAAAAAGTTATTTTGAAGTTTATAAAAAACAAGATATTTAAATATAATTTCTGAATTTTGTTTCAATGTTCCATGATACTTCTATGTCTGAATTGAGCACTTACAAAAAATGGTTGTTTTTCTCTCGAATGCACACGAGTAAGTAATTATGCGACTTTTGGTTACTAGGGTTTTAACTGGGTTAACTGAGCATTAGGTTAGGTAAGCTTGACGAATTTGTCTCTAGGTTTGTAACCATTCTGCTTTTTGTCTGTTTTCGATATAAGGGAATGGTCTTGACGAGAGTGTCCTGAACTCTCTGGAGCCACAACTCGCTTGCTGGATGATCATGAAAGCCTTTATTATTTTAGAATGAGCATCAAAACATGAAGATGGGGACCTCATTCCTCTTATTATGAATGATAACGCTGAATTTATATTACGAAACAATGTGGAAGGGCCAAGTGTTTACAATAACGAAAAAATGTTTGTCAAAGTTTCACTGACTGATTTAAGCTGGTTCTCTAATACATACCAACTTTTTAAAATTCCGTTAGGATTAAATACAACCTTTTCTTGGTTAAACCGTTAATTTTTTGAAATACCTAGAAAAACTAGGAAAGAGGATAATTAGGATGTAAAAATTTGTGGATGTGAAAATTATGGCTCATTTCAGCATCTCCTAAATGGAGCTGATGAGTTCCCAAATTCTAACGAAAGCTACTAAAATAGGTTGTTCACATTAAACTTCAATACTTAAACTATTGTTTTTTCTTTGCTTTCACAGTGCCAATCGGCAGCGCTGGACGAGCTGTTCGGCAATCCGGAGGACTGCTTCACCCGGTACCAATCGGCCCAGATTCTACTGCACTCGTTGGCTCAGAAGTGCAACCACCCCCAGGACAAAATGCTTCTCTCGAAATGTAAGTTACCTTTTGGGTTCATGATCTAGAGATGATTTTTAAATTTTTTTAATTTTTTTTCATCTTTCAGATAAGGATGCCGTCGAGAAGCGACTCTACATCCTGCAGCAGCAGGGCTTCATCTACGCAACCGACGAGCTTTCTTGAACCAGTAGCAGCAGCAGCAGCAGCTGCTTCGGGGGAAGCGGTGGCGTCATGCAGCTGCTGCCCCAGCGTCTGCGGCGTCCCTCGAAGGTGTTTTGACTCGGATCGTGGATTGGATTGAGTGGGGTTTTTGTTGGGGCAGGTGGTAGTAGTAGTAGTACCAGTAGTGGGTCACTGTCTCCGAGGGACGCACTGAACAACCAAACGTGGGCCCTGTGGCAGCAACCGGCACCAGTAGTATCGCAATCGCAACCCCCATCCCAGCAGAAACTTGGCTGCTGGACCCGGATCAGTGGTTCCGGTTTGTCGCAGGATGTCGTACGGGAAGAGTCCGAAGAGGAGGAGGAAGAAGAGGATGTTTTTGTGGCACGGGAGCGGTGGCCCTCCAAGTGAATGTGATGAACAAATGAGGAATGACTTTATCTAGAACTCGAATGTAGGAGTTTGTGTTGGGGGAATGTTTGTGATGGGAATGTGTGAAGGAATAGTTGATTCAGGTATTTGTGGGAATATTTTTTTCCTTTATTTATTATGTGATTATCTTTTGTAAAAGTTTTTCTGGGAAACTTTGAAAACCTTATTCTCTCTTGAAACTAACGCTTAGAAGAAGCTGTAAATCAAATCAAATCTGCTTTTGATAAAAATATATTGCAACACGTAGAAGCATCTATCTACCTACATCGAAACCAGTACGTAATTTAAGAGCAAACATCTTTAGAACAATCTCTTTAGGGAAAACAACATTAGTTTTCGTTTGAAAATCTCTAAACTAAATGAAAACCTATTAGCATGTTTCTAAGAATTATTTTGTCAAATTTTCCATTAAATTTTTATAACGAACTCTTATCCTGAAACTGAAACTTATTTTCAAATTGATTATAGATTCTGAATTCTAATAAGATTCTATGTTAGCATTCCAAAATTTTCTTCAGTATACAGTCCCTGATTTTGAATTGAATCTGCCACTCTTCAATTTTCGAAACACTTAGCTGCTTTGTGAATATACACGCTTAAAAACATTCGTAAGTGTACATAAAATTCCATCTAACTCAAAATTTCGACCACTATCAAATTAAACAAACGATAAACGGAAAAGGATTACTCAATATAGGAGACAAATGTTGGGCTTTTGAATGTTAGTAGTTTCGCTTATAGTAGGAAAACCAACACAAATCGATAACTGTAGATAATGTGAAGAAAAAAACGATACGTGAAACTCTAGGAAAAATATTGTTATCGATGCCGTTTGGCCAGGTTACGCAATGAAAGTTTGTTATGCACATAATGAAAAATACACACGAGACGAGACAAAAGGCGGGGAGAAATCAAGAGAAGCGCGAAATTGCTAAATAATTTCCGTTTTCTGTTTCAAAGAAAGGGGAACTTTATTCCAATTACGCGGGAGGTTTTCAAAGTTTAACCTTTTTTCTTCAATAAACAACTTTCAACAGAAGATTTTCTTCTGGACAACTGCGGTGACGCAAATTGTGCCGAGTTCTAAAAGCATCGGAGCTGATCCGGTGCACTTTTATACCCTCGGTCTGTGTACAAGAAGCGTTTCAAAACATCTTTTCTATTCTCAACAACATTCGCGCCGACGAGCGTCAACACACGATGACTAACAACATCCCATCTAGCAGTTGTGCAAATAAGCCTTTCGAAAATACCTTGAAAATAGGTTCCCATTGTTTTGTGACCGTTTTTCCATCAGACCGTTTCTGCGGTCTGGTTTGTGTTTTACCAGCATTTTTCTTGTTTTTTTTTTTTTGAAAAAAAAACATTTTCCGAATATTTACCAGCGCCTGTGTGATAGCGTGAGCGTGTGTGTGTGAGAGCAAACATACAAAATATGATAAAAGCTAGTACCTAAGTACAAATAATATCTAAAAATCTAGTAGAACCGAAAGCATTCGCTGGAGCGAGAATGACGAAAAGAGAACTGGAGTTAAGTCAGTTGGAATAAACATTAAAAAAAAAAACAAAACAGCACTGTTTAAAAAGAAAAAAAAACAGAAAATTCTGTTTAAAGCTGTAAACTTAACGGCGTGTATCGAAAACCTTACCATAGACCGCAAACAAAATTGTGCCACGTGTGATGGCCAGGAAGAAAGAGATAAAAACTTACCGGATGTGTTTACTGAAACATTGCGAAATCATCACATGTTTGTAGGCTGATTGACGACTAATTGATCACACTCCACATCTACAGATGAGAAATGGGGGCGATTTTGTTGCAATCCTCAATTGCATAGCATAGGTATCCTCCTGTTACGTTCGCTAATATGAATAGGAATGCAACAGAATTGTTGCAGCATTTTTCGGGTGTGATTGGGTTTAAACAGCAGAAATCAAACATCAACAGTTAATCATTAATTTAATCGGAAGGGTCTTGAACGGAGAATGACTTTTCCGAGAAAGGTTTTATGATCTTTGAGTAAGGAAACAGAAAACAAATAATAATCCCCATATGAATGCGGAAGAAACATATGTTAGAGGAACACAACACATTATATATGAAATAATAATAAAACAAAACAGACAAAAACAACAAATAAACTTCATAAAATAAATAATAAATACTGAAATGTAACAGCTCGAGAGTAATCGATTATCCGAACGTTCCATGAAGTAGGCCTTAGGTCAATATTTCGTTTAGAACATAAATATAAAGTTGAAAGTTTTTATGGAATTTTTTTTTCTCATTAAATGGTTTTTTTTTTAATTCTTATGAACCTAAAACGAGTTGTTTTCTCAACCTTATAACTTCAATTGTTTTTTTATGTGCGGTCCTAGTTACCTACCATTGAAACACTGCGATTTTATAACACTAAGCTCCCTGTAGAGAAACAACTATTGGCTCGGGGTGGTTTTTCGAAATATTTAAAAAAAAAAAATGGCTTAACATCATCAAGTCTAAATTGATAACAAAGTTCCATTGAATTTTTGAGTTCATCGACACTTCTCATTACTCACCCTTTGTCGCAGCAACTCTTTAGGAAGGAATTTGGCAACAAAGAATAAGTCAGGAAGCAGAGCAATGAAAGTGAGAAATTATCAACCTTCTATAACTTCTTGATATCAAATGGAAAACCATTAGCGTTGTATTTTGTCTGGAGGGACTAAGGAGGGGGTGCCAAATAATCATAAAAACTCTTTTCGTACTTAAATATAATTTTTTCCTAATTTGATTACATTTTATTAGTGTTAAAGTCACGCAAATAGAAATACATGGAAGCCCGTCCCCGCTTCTTTTCCTCCCACTGAAAAACGGGAGCGATCTAAAATCGTTGTTCAATTTGCTAGATAAGTTCTCGAGTCATTAATATCTTTAAATGTCAAACTTGGTTCCATTTACTTGATCAGTATTCGAGTTACGCAAACAGTCTTACAGTTCTTTTCCCCAGTTCCCCAGTCATAGAAACATTTCTCGTATTGAAATACCCTCCCTTACCAAATTTGATTGGTTCTCAAGGACTACCTCAGTCTTTCATACCTCTCCTGAAAAAGGGGAGGTGCGGGGGGGGGGCTAATTCCAAATAATCATTAAAACATTTTATGTACCCAAATCTCTATGCGAAAATTGGTTCAATTTACTCGATAAGTGTTCGAGTTACGCAAAAAATATATAGGATACCCCTCTCCTCTTTCTATTTCTCCACTGGAATGAAGGAGGGGTACCAAACAATCATAGCAACATTTCTCATATCAAAATACCCTTCCATGCCAAATTCCGTTCCGTTTGCTTGGTAGTTCTCGAGTTATGTAAAAAAAAATGCAAGAGAGCCCCCTTCCCCCCTACCTATCTCCCCACTGGAAAAAATGGGGGTTACCAAACTATCATAGAAACATTCCTCGTACCGAAATACACTACCATGCCAAATTTGGTTATATTTGCATGATCAGTTCTAGATTTATGAAGACTTGTTACTTTTACTTTTGAGATCCCTTCCCCCTTTCCAGTGAGAGGGAGGGGTCTTAAACTATTATGGTCGACCACCCCTCAGTCATTGCGCTTTAAGGACGTCCTCTGGATCTTAGGTCAAGAAGCGTCGCTCACACTGAGTAAATGAAGATCTTCAAAGTAGGATTGGTCGATCTTGGATCGATCTTTGCGAGATCGATCTTTTGAACTCAATTTTTCGATTTTTTGGATCGATTTTTTAGCCTTGGTAAAATCGATTAAATCGGTTTATTTTCGATCCGATCTTTCGATCTTTTGAAGTTTTTTTTCTATATATTTCGGAGATTTCGAGATTCAGGTTCATGCAAAATGTTGATTCCTGCACCAAAAAAATTGTAGTGGGCAGCTTCATATATAAAAAAAATTGAGACCGACATATTAGGTGGCGTCTTTATTTAATTTAACCAGAACTTCTACGAAACTTGTTATCGAAACTTTCGAGTCTTATCAAGGTTTCTGAAATCACAGAATAATCTGTAAATTCACAGAATTTTTATCAAATTTTCGCACAGAATTTGTGTCGCAGATCACAGAAAAACTTGTTCACAGAATGCACAGAATTTATTCTATTCTATTCTATATTTTTTATTTATAGAGGATTTTAACCAACTTGGTCATTCGTCCTCTTAAGAAAAGTTTACATTTTTAACTTATGTCTAGAGTTTTTGGATGATTTTGGTACTTCTTAAAAATTGTAGTAGGTTGTCCTCGTTGAGCACGTCCAACGCCCTCGATACGTCATGACCAACTGAACCATCGGTGTAAATCTGGAGATGATTTGAATAGCGTTTTTGAAGGTGGTTTTTGAACAGTTGGACTGCCTTTTGGTTACTTTCTTCTACTTTAAAACTTTTTTTGATCGACCAGTCTACATCGGGAGATTTGGAATTCCATGGTCGAGTGCAAACTGATCTGGATTTACAAACATTGGGAATATCTTTTCCAATTAGTGATTGGAATGCTTGAAGTGATCTTTGTGAGGCCGGAGTGATTGTAGCATGTGGTTTTTCGAGAGTGCGGATGGTGGATGTTGTCATGCGCTCTAATAGTCGGTAAATTCACGGTAGAGTTCCGCTTTCTGCATGGAGGGTGCTGCCATAAATCAGTACCTTGGTGGAATAGAGAAGTACAAGAACTTATAAAAGATCGAAGACGAAAGTTAAGACGCCTAAGAATCCTTCCAGCAGACGACCAACAAAGCGCCAACGCTTTAAAAGAGTTCCAAGTATCTCGCAATGCGGCACGTCGTGGGATAGCGGAGGCGAAAAAAACGAGTTGGGAAAATTTTGTCGCCACTTTTACATCCGACACCCCCACAACAGTTATGTGGCAGAATTTCAATAGATTCTCTGGGAAACGAAAATCGCCCCGAATAGTACTCGAAACCCTACACGGAATAACAGAGGACCACCAAAAAGTTGCAGAAAGTCTTGGAGACCATTTTCAGTCAATGTCCAATCAACCCCAACTACCATTTCCACCGCCACCACGTACCAGCCGGAAAAATGAAAAGGAAATATCCGAGCTGAAAAGAAAATTCTCTATACAGGAGTTTTTCTACGCGACGAAATCCAAAAAAGGCAACTCTGTTGGACCAGATAGCGTAAGTAACGAAATGATACGACGACTACCCATTGCAACCAAAACGCAACTCCTCGACTGTTTGCACGAGCTGTGGGAGAATGGAACTTGTTTGCCCTCTTGGAAAGAAGCCATAATAATACCCCTGACAAAACCTGGGAAAGATCCTAAGAAAGCTGAAAACCACAGACCAATATCACTAACAAGTTGTATTGGTAAAACTATGGAACGCATGGTCAACCGAAGACTTGTTCAGTGGATCGAAGACCGAAATCTATGGAGCCACAACCAATACGCGTTCAGAAAAGGAAGGGGTGTAGAACAATATTTAACAGAACTAGAGGCTGCTTTAGACAATCCCTTCGAAAAAAAGCAACACTCTGAGTTGGCCCTACTAGATCTCAGCAAAGCATATGATACTGCTCAAAAAGCACCCATTCTCGCTACTTGGGGAAGCTAGATGGGGAATTAGTGGAAATCCATATAATTTCCTCCAAGACTTCCTAACAAACAGATCGTTCAAAGTACTGGTCGGTGGAACTTTATCCCAATTGAAATCCATAGAAAATGGAGTTCCGCAAGGATCAGTTCTTGCTGTAACACTATTCTTAATTGCCATGGAGCCGTTATTCGAAAGAATCCCCCGTGGAGAGCAAACATTCGTTTATGCTGACGACATAGTGTTACTTGTATCAGGAGCACAAGTGAAAAGTGTTAGAAAAAAATTACAGAATGCTGTGACAAAAGTGATCGAATGGGCTGACGGGATAAATTTCACAATTTCTTCGGAAAAGTCTAGCATACTTCATATTTGTAAGAGAAGAAAGCACAAAACGGTCCCACAAATAACTATTAATGGGAAAAACGTTCCTGAAGTAAAAAAAGCGCGCAACAACGTACAACGTACAACGTTCACAAAAACCTTAAACTTTTCGCCCCAAATTTTCGAAACAAAAGCAGCACTAGAGTCTCGCCTAAACCTCTTACGTGCAATAGGCGGTCGACCATATGGAGGTCAAAGAACATGCCTACTGAACATGTTCAAGAGTATAGGTGAATCAAAAATATTTTACGCAATTAACACCTTAGGGAGAAAAGGCATCAACTCGCTAAAACCACTTATGCCCAACTATAATTCCGGTATACGCATCGCTGCTAGCGCTTTGCGGAGCAGTCCACAGAATTTATGTGTTTTTTTACATACTTTTGAAATTATGAATATTAAAAAAATTCAATAGATGAATATTTAACTTGACTTTTCTATAAAATTCATAACAACAACGTCACAGAAAACCGTCACAGAATTTTCACAGATTTTTTCCGGAAACCTTGTCTTAAGTCGAAACTCAGTACAAGGCTGACCAGCATTTAAATGAGACCTCAACAAAAAAGTATTTCAGGAAAAGTAAAGCGTTCAATTTTATACTTATATTTGAATAAATTAAATCCTCAAATTAATATTTTCATATTCTGTCTACTCTTTAAAAAAATTATACATTAAAAATTTGGATACATAAAGAATTAAACATGAGCTTTCCAGATGTGTCATGACCTGGGACTGAATTCGTGTCATTTTCTGTTTTTGATATGTCATTTACACTCAACCAAAGTCATGAAAAGTGAAACATTCTTATGTTAAATTTCAAAACATATTTTTAATTGCTCATACATTTGATATTCAAATGTATGATCTTTCCTGTCATTTTTCACTATTGATTTCAGCATAAAGCATCAATCAGGCCTCTTTAACAACAATTTCAAAGATCGATCTTGCAGAGATCGATCCTTTTGCTTCGATTTTTTAGGTGTGATAATCTCAAAACGTACTTTTACCCGACTCGTACTTTTACCCCACCTTACTCTATATGAAAGTCTTATGATTTAGGTAATAAGTAGAGATGTACCGAATATTCGGTCGCCGAATATTCGGCGCCGAATACCGCCGAAAAACCGTTAAGCCGAATATTCGGCTCACCGAATAGTCAGGCTAAGTATTCGGCCGAATAGGCTGAATATCTACTACAGACTTCTAAATTTTTAAATTTTTTTTGGATAATTGATAAAATATCCAAAAGTAATGTTGTAAAAGCCACACAATCATTGAAAACTTATGATTTCAGCAGTTATTTACTAGGAAGAATGACCTTAATGGGTTAAATTCCTATAAAGAAGGAAAAATATGGTTTCAGTAAAACATCTAAGGTGTATCCGCGTATCTTTCACTGAAAATCGTGCAGGAGAATGCTCAACGGTATCGTTTTAAACTTTGATTATAGTTTATTCCAGATTTTCTGGATATTTTCCGGCATGCCCATAAATCCAGTAAAGAATCCAGATAAGTCTAATCTGGTCGGGATATCCAGATATTGTTTTAAATTTCCCGAGTTTTGCTCGAGTTTATTCGGATTATTTGCTAAATCAAATAAAAAACTCAAATTCCTTTTTAAAAAATTTCAAATTTTGTGTTCAATAACGATTTTTCAAAAATTTCAAAATATACATTAATTTTGCCCTTTTCTATATATATATATTTTTTTTTTTTCAAAAATCGTCCTGAATGCCTGGCCGTGTGGATACGTGTGGTTGAAAGTATGGTATGCTTAAAGTTAAAGATTATTTATTTTTTCAATAACTCTTTTGAATATATCTCACTCAAATTCTACCTTCATCTAATTCAATATCAGAGATGCAATTGTAAAAAGCTTGGCATCTGTTTCGACATGTTTTATCCCAGATTTCACAGGAACGCAATCTCTTTGCTGATAAACGCCCTAGAAGCGAGGAGTCGTCTAATGTCTTTTCAGTTATTGGTGACATTTTAAAAATCTGAAAGACCCCTACTTGAAAAATATCTTGTAATACATCATCCGATAATATCATCTGGTTGAAAATTATCAACTAAAAACATGAGGGGTATTTATATGGAAGAAATAGAAAGCATTGAAATAATCGCTAAATTATTTTTTTTATTTAAAACTCAAAAGAATATTCGGCCGAATATTCGTTTGGCCGAATAGTTAAAAAGGTCAATATTCGGTATTCGGCCGTTCCCCGAATACCACTATTCGGTACATCTCTAGTTATAAGAATAAGAATTTCTAATTTTCAAGTAAAATGGCTAAATTGATCGAATTTTAGCAAGATTTGTCTATGAACTTTTTTATAACATCATCACAAAAATAATCACAGACTTTTCTGGAAGAATCACGGTATAACAGATTTGTTTTGTCAAGAACCCATAACTTTTTTATGCTGAGTCATTAGACTCAGTCGATTTGGGGTCATTTTTGAATTTCTCAAACCCGGGGTCTAAAAAGCTTCGTCTTGGTCCAATACTCATCCATGATTTTTTGCAGAATTTTTAAGTATCGTTTACATGAGTAAATTTGAACTTTTAGGTTTGTATGGGAAAAAATTGAATGTTTCGTACTAAAAACTTCAACATCATTTTTGTTTCTTTTATAGAACCAAGCCAGCTAATGGTTTTTGTGCCAATTTATAAATTCCTTGAAGGAAATTTTTCGTTGAACAGCTATGTCAAAGACCGTAACTTTGTATATTATTAGGCAAAAAAATTATTAGCTGTTTAACAGGGGTATGTCTTTTGGCATTGATAAACTGTAAATTTATGATGTCAATTGATTTTATAATTTATCAATGCCAAAAGACATACACCTGTTAAACAGCTAATAACTTTTTAGCCTTATAAGATAAAAAGTTACGGTCTTCGACAAAGTTGTTCAGCACAAAATTTTCTTTGGAGAATTTATAAATTGGCACAAAAACTATCAACAGGATTGGGTCCACAAAAGAAACAAAAATGATGTTGATTTTTCAGTACAAAATACTCAATTTTCCCATACAAACCAAAAAGTTCGAATTTACTCATGTAAAGGTTATTTAAAAATTCTGCAAAAAAATCATGCACCAGTTTTGAACCAAAATGAAGTTTTTGAGACCTCAGGGTTTGAGAAATTTAAAAATGATCCCAAATCGACTCAGACTACTGGATCATGCCGATCAGAAATCTAAAATAGTTCACCCAAAAATTACTAACTTGTTGATCACAGAACTAATCTTTTTAAAAAAATGTGAAATAACTGAAATTTTCAAAAAAAAAATATTTGCTAAATACTTCTATATCGTTCTATCATTGCTAGGAATGAAAAAAATTATGACTTCACCAACAGATTTGAAAATGCCTGTGATCATCTGTAGTTTTTCGATTTTTCGTTTGCTATTCCAACTCGCTTTTTGAGATTTTGATCTTGAAAGTGGTAGTTTCAATTTTATATTACGCAAGTATAAATAATATTATACTAATGCTTTTAAAAGAACACAATAAATGATCAAAATGCTAGAAAAAGTGAAAAATCTGAATGATTGAGGGGCAAATGCAGCTCAGCATATGCATATTTGTTAAAATGAATGACACTTTTTTTTGTAGTTTTAAACCTACATATGTAAATGTACTACTTCATGCTTATTAACAATCTATCGTAGAAAAAGTAAAAAAAAAAAAAGAAATGAATTCAATCTGAAAATAGCTTTGCGGGCCGCACAGAAACGCACAGAAACCGATTGCTGATTTCCAGCAAAAATTTGGATTTCTGAACGTTTCCAGCAATTTTTTTTGCTGGAAATCGAATGAAAATCTTTGTGTGTACGTTATTGGGAAGGAATGTTACTGCAATCCAAGTCTTGTCCTAAAATTCCAGAGAAACATCTGCCACGGAAGAAAAGCATGACTAACGCCAGAAGAGTAGAAATGAACAACCTAGATGATTAAAGAAGGTTAAAGAATTCCTAATATTTATAAACGAGTATGACTCCCTGCTCCACAGTAACGGCACTAGGGCCCTTTGGTTTAGCTAGACAATCGGAGATGCGGGTTCAAATTTCGCCAGGATTGATTTAAGTAAAATTTTTATAATGAACAATTGTAGATAATTCACGAAAAACAATTTAACAAGAATAATTTTGAACCATATACATCTCTATGACAAGGTTTCCCCCAATATTTCTCAATAAATAAGCCTGCTAAAACACCTGTATCTATATGCAATTTGCTGGTGCGTGTTCCAATATTTTGGAAAACTGGAGACACCTTTTTTTTACTTTATTGGGCCGCAATAAACACCCAGGTCGTCGCGTCGGAAACGATCGGTACCTTTACCCTAGCACCATCAATTCAGTCAGAGCAGAGCTCCAACTAATCGGTTTAATTCCTCAGATAACAGGCGGGAAAATTTACGAGAGGTTCCTCCCCTTAGTATCTTATCAGTAGGACGTTCGGACTAATAACGTTCGTTGGTTGCTTTTTTTCTAATGGTGTTTTCTTCTTTTAATTTTAGAGAATTCCGCCAACCCTAATCCCGCGGCTGCCTGTCGTTGGGGAAAACGTGGTGCCTCGCCTATAAAAAGTCCGGGCACCGAAAGACCTACTTTCAGTCTATGTGTAGATGGGCTCGATCGAACAGGGAGCAAGCAATATTATCAGTTCCACGGGAAAGAAGCTCTAGAAGACAAGATAAGAGCAGCTGGCGCATCTCCATCGTGTGGTCGGGTTCAGCAGCTCTCGGAAAACAGAGAAAGGGGGTTGTCTTATCACCGCGTGGTGTTCTAGAATCGACACTTTTTTAGGGGAAGAACTATTTTGGGGAAAACTGGCGACCCTTTGGACCAAACAGGAACGCGTTCACAGAACTCGCTGGGAACAATAGCGATTGTAAACATTGAACCGAAGTGAATTCGTGTCGGTTAAAAACTCGTTGGGCTACTACGATCCACCCTTCAGGGAGAAGATCAGCGATCCAGTTTTTTGCTAGGGGAAAAGTTCATATAACGCCCCATGTGGCTAATACGCGCCACTCTTGTTCTGAAGAATCTGAAACATTTTAAGCCTGCAAAATATTACCAATTTGTTTTAAATGCTGTGATTGGTCATGGCAAGTATGAATTTTTCCTTAAAATGCCCCTGTGTCGTGATAATTTCACAATTTAGGTTTTTCTTCATTTCGATCTAAATTTTAAAACACTTTTAATAAGGTGTCACCAAGCAGAAAAACACGAATAAGACAATATTTTCTGACACATCGATAGAGGAGAATCTAAATTATGATTTTATGCTAAAAAATCATACTGAACTCGCTAAGGTATGCTTTTCATGGGTATATTCTATCACGGCCCATGCGCTCTTTATAACGCGCCAATCGTAGTAGGCTGAAAATAGCATTGATTTTTCAAAAAGGCCAATTTTCATTGAAAATGAACAAAAAGTCTAAAACCATATGTTGAGCGTTAATTCAGCCCAAAAAACCTATTTTTCATTTTTTGTTAAATTTCTATTAGTCCATTTTGATTTTCTTTTCAGTCAAAGTGTCTGTAAGTATTGGTGTGTTTTCGGTCTTCGGCTGCTTTCGGGTGTGTTCGGCTGCTAGGCGCGTATTGAATACACAGCGGCGCGTATTCGCAACACAGTTTTGTTCTGTGGCTTTGAACATGGTTTTTAAAAATCACGTTTTTGAAGAAACTATGGTAATTTGAGTAATGAAAAATCATAGGAATTTGTAGAAAACACTTTTCTTCAACGATTACACCCATTTTAAACACAATTTGTACGTGGAATACATAGAAAATCAGCGATTCGCTTAGGTGGCGCATAATAGGGCATGTTCCCCTACTGTTTTTGTTTTGAGTTTGGGGCGTAGATTTTGACAGGCAGTGACCCCCCTCGTGTCCCCAGATATTGACATCCAAATCGCTGGAGCTCTGTTTACAAACAGAACAAACACTTCATTGGAAACAGCCCGGGAACAATGGTTTCCATTCATCGGTCGTTCTTGGACAGTTATCGAATAACGCATTGCAGGCTAGCTGTTATTATTCTTATTATTGCCCCCGCCGGTATCGGAAGAATTAGTTTACCAAAACATATCGGCCGGCTAGAAGAAGATAACGGCGGTGCGCGACTATTGGACAAACTGAAAAACTACGCATTTACAAAAGTTTCGGCGCATCCGGGAACTAGACAGAAACTGATCGTTGGCCTGCCGCGAGTTATAAAGTGATTTTCGCGGGTGTAATCGCGGTCTGATACAAACTAATCAAATTGTTATTGGAAGTGAGTTGGAAAGTCATCCTGTACCCATTATCAAAGGAAGAAGAAGAATTTAGCATCAGCAAAACTGACTGGAAGGGTAAGCAAAACATTGAGCAATCACTAACTGATACCGTTTTAGTAGGAAAGAAACCAGTCATCATGATCAAGCCGAAAGTGTAATCAACGGCCACGATTAACCGATCGAATACCACGTTTTGTGTCGATTTGGAACCCGACGAGCTATTTCCGACGTCTACATATTTCCATTTGTTTACACCGAATAGTGGCATATGCGACGTTACATTTGCTTACAATTTCGTCAGAAAAAAAAAAACATATGAAAAACATAAACAAAACTGCTGATTAAACATTAATCTTCGATCGGCGTGATTTGCTATCGCCTAGCGCTGATCTAATAAACGATTGCGGCATCTCAACGTCCTTACAGGTCAGCTGTATAAATGTGGTTTCAATTGGGATTCGATCAAGCATTTGCGATCCACTGTTGGCTAGTGTGAGGTCTGGTCGAGTCTGGTGAATCTAGAACACGCAAGTGACTTTCGCGAGAAACAGAAGCACAAATGGCGTAACTTTTTTTTTAAATTTTTCTGGTATATTTGAATTTACATGATTTTACATTTACAGACGTGGCTCACCAGAATTTTGATATGGCGACCGTCAAAAAACTTTTGAAAGGTGCTACTCGCATATTTTGAACTTAAAATATTACTGGTGTACTTATTTATCAACCTTTAACCAATTCCTAGTTCTATACCACGAGTTCAGTGATATTGTCATACATTAACGTGGATATTGTGTCCCTGTTCAGACAAATTTCTGACCCCATTCTGGTCGCCATGGAATAAGCAGCATGACTTAAAAATTCCTGGGCTTTTGAAAGTTTTCTTTTTTGGTCAAACCCATAGTACTTGGAAAATAACAGGTAGGCTGAGGTTGCCAGAATTTTTTCACAAACTGGGCAATTTTCTATAAAAACCTGGCAAAATCTAGGCATTCCATTTCTATTATAACGGCCTAAAATCCGGGCAAATTTTGTAAAAACGCAAAAATTCTTCAACAAAAATCAAGATAAAAGAATTGAAAAATAAATATTTTTTTTAATCAAAATTCAAAAGCAGATTTTAAATCGTATTTTAAGCGGGCCATAGACTACACAACATTTGTACAAATGCGATGAAATTCGATGAAATTTTGTCGCTGTGAGCACGATTTGCATAGTGTATGGCACTGCTTGAATGAGTGCCCAAACGGTTGGAGTAAAATCGGTCGGGATCGAAATATTTTGTACAAAACATTCTCCCAGCCGGGGTGGAGATGGTTTTTTTGTTGCTGTTGCTGTTTTCGCCAGCAATCATTTTGTTCGCGTGAAATATGTTTGTATAGTGTGTGGGCGAGCATAGATCAAACAATCGACGCGGAATCATCGAATTTGTACAGGCCAATTTGTGTAGTCTATGGCCCGCTTTAGGCTTCGAAAAATCCATTCATGATTATTTTTGCAAAATCTGCTAAAAAAATTGTTTTTATGGCTAAATAAAAAAAAATTAACACAATTTTTTTTTTTGATTTTCCAAACGTGAAAAAATCAGGGCATTTTTCAATGAAATTCCTGCCTGGCCTGATTGTTCTCAAATTTTGTATCAAATATCCGGGCAAACCCGGATAAAACCGGGTAATCTGGCAACTTTAAGGTAGGTCATTCCGCTTAACCTCACTTGAAAGCTCCAAGTTTGTAGTTATGAAAATTTGGCAGTTTTATATAGAATAGCAATCAAAATTATTAATTTCTCCATCAAAAACCATTCGATTCTTTTGAAAAGGGCTTCAGATTGAAGATTGATTCTGCAGGCATCGGAAACTATTTTTGCATTGGATTTTCCGATTTGGACCATAAATAATGAGTATTCAAAAAAAATATCATCACCGTCCCTCTTTGTTGAATGTAAGCAATGTAATATTTTCTTCTGTCTTATATTTGATTAATGATCTTACAGAGTTAATTTTTCTGTGATAAAAAGTCATTTTGTTTGAATTTTTATTCAAATCGTCCAAGAAAAAGGTCACTCATGGCAAAAGTATCACAAAATTTAAACTTAATATCGACAAAAAGCCCTTTACATATTACCCTCAGATGTGTTGAAAAGCTAAATATTGTTCATTGCATCAAAATGCATCAGTGCATATTTTTCTCATAATTTTGATGCTTGTCAATCTTAGAAAAATGAAATTTTCTTATAAATTCCATACATTTTCCAGGGTTTTCCATAACTATTTTTCGGGGTATCTTACCAATACGTTTAAAAAGAGCGGAATAGCCTACCAAACGCTTCTTATGCTAGATGTACAATTAAAAAAAAATCATACAATGCAAAAGTTGGACCTTACCAAATGGGTTATCGTCGAAAGGACACACACACGCTGACTCGAAACCGTGAAAGTCGGATAAGACGGACACCCTATAGTAGAATCGCAATAGAAAATCAGAGATGTTGCTTCTCTGATAGGCAGTTCGGGATATTTGCTAAACTGGTCCGAGTCCTGTATCGAAAAAGTGTGTTTTTTCTGGAATCACGTAATGATTAGGCGCTGTTTTCTCCGGGGATTTACTTTCAACGGCGTGTATGGCATATTTCAGATGCTCAGTGATTTTTGACCGGCAGTTGCTCTTGCCAAGGCCTTTTGAAAGCATATGGAGGAACAAACCGATCAAAAATTTAGAATTCCTGAAGAAACTTATGTGTCCGTTTTACCCCACCTTGAGGTGTCTGTCTAATCCAACCTAGCAATTTTTTGTTTCAAAAATTTTTTTGCTCAAACCTGTCACCCAAAATTCGCTGGTTTTCCTCCAGGTAAATGAAATGATGGCCTTCCACTTTCCTTGTAAATGGGATCTTGGCTGGATTATCTTGAAAGATATTTTGTATAGTCTCTGTATGTTTGGTTGATTTCCTAATTTGCTGGATTTCTGTGATTGTTTTCCCATGTACGTTCATCATTGCCTTTTTGTTTACTGATTTTAATTTTGGTGCTATTTATCATCAACTTTCGAACAGGGACCATCTGAGAAAAGGGATAATTCAGGGTATTAAATCCTTCCCTCTCACACATGAGTCTATTTCAGGGTTTTACCGCACCCCAGATCGCGTAGCTTTTGATACTTGTCACGTGCTGCTCAGAGACGTTTGTTCAGTTGACTTCATCATAATCTAGTAATAACTTTCTCACATTTAACACGTTCTATAAACTGAAATAAACTTTTACTAACGCCAAACACTTAATCTTAAAACGTTTCAAATTCTTGTCGTATTCTGCGCTTTTTTTTTTAATTTTTAAACTTTATTTAACAAATCCTTAACCTAATTACAACATATTTAGTATTAAACATTCATACAATAATAGTAGTAAATAGGTAAAATCTCAACATATATCGAGATATGTCTTAAAATGATTTACAAATACTTTTCTATTATTCCATCTATACTCTCTGATAATTTTCTGGAAACAAAATAAACTAGGATTTTTAAAATGCACTATATTATACGCTATAGCTTCAACCACTAACCAAAGACCTGCTTTCTTTTTATAATTTTTATCGGAAACACCACAGTACATAATTTCATCAGGATCATTAAATTTTAATTTAAGATGCTTGAGAATTTTCTCCACCCATTGCTAAACAACATGTGAATTTACACAACATTTAATTCTATGAAAGTTAGTATCTGGTTTACCACACAAATCACAAAGCGGACTATCAACCCTGTTAGTAAAGTTAAACATCTTTACTTTGTTAGAAATAACGTCATTAAAGACTAGGAAAGCGCATGATTTTGCTTCTAATGTCAAATAGCTTTTGCTTATATTTTCCCATATGCTTCCCCACCAAATTTCGGGATATTTGTCTTCTATCTGGGGCTTAATTTGTAAATCATTGATAAACTTACTATAAAGATCTCGTGTGCTATAGACTACATCTTGTGGGGGATTTTTCGCTATGTCAAACCATTTCTTAGAATTCATGGTTAAACCTTTGAGCTTATTTTTGAGGAAAAAATGTTGGAATCTTGAGTCATCATCTACTATCAATCTTTTAATAAAAAGGGCTTTACACTGATTTTCAAGGTCCATGAGTTTAAGTCCTCCTTTCGCATAATCCAGATACATTTGGTTTCTTGCAACCTTAAAAAAAATTCGTGTTCCATAAGAAATATCCAGTTATCTTTTTTATTTCCGCTATGTGACTATTTTCTGGAGTAAGGACTTGTGCTACATACCACAGCTTCGAAAGTAAATATGTATTGAGAATGTCTGTAGCTAGAAGCTTATAGCTAAAAGCTTGTAGAAAACTCTTTCCCATAAATTTAATTTCCTTGAGTTATGAATTCGACTTGTGTGTTTTAGTGAGTTTATCAATTTTTCGTAGTTCAATAGTAGGGTTGGTTGCCCTACTTTGGACCCTTTAAGCGGTGGTTTATATAAACCCATGTTTTTCTCATACATGGACGGGTGTTTTGTGGTTTTTAGAATACTTATTCGTAGTTAATGGTCTTATCTGCAAGTTTCAATGAGAATTTTAATCCTTGGTTTTGCTATTTTTGATAGATTTGCGAAGATATGGATGATCAAAATTTCCTACTTTGAACCTACTGTTCCTGTTTCGGTACTAGACTTGTACCCTTTATTGAACCTAGATCTAAAATGCCAGTAAAAAGTAAGATTTCTTGAAAAAACATCAAAAACCTTATTAAATATTTTATTTTAAATAAACAAAACCCCATAAACTTATGTAAGGGATTTTGACCAGTTCAAATATACACTTTAATTTCTGTTATGAATATTTCAAACTGTTTCTCATTAACACATTTCTCAGCAGCATAATAGCTAGAAGGTTTTTTGTTTTTAATTGAGCTTATTTATAACTAAAGCTGACAAAAAATGTCGGAAATGCTCAATAAAGGTTCTTAAGTATGCCCTTATAAAAATTTGTATCTTAGTTGAATGGTTAGTTTTGAAACAATTGATGTCAGGTCTAAAAATGGAACATCATGGCCGAAAGTGTCCTATTTTTGGACCCTTTACCTATTTTCCGGGTTTTCCAAAGATTTTCAATTATTTAAGGAAAAATAGATAGTTTTGTTCATATTCATCACAGCAAGGGTAGTTTTTTTTTAAATAAGGCTTGGCCTGTTTAGCAATGTGATTTATTTCTAATCTCTCTCATTTCAAGAAATTCATCCTGCTAATTGAGATGTCTGTTTTATCATTGAGGAGAAAGTACTTTTTTAAAAATGTTGAAAATTTTATTAGAATAACTTTTTATGGCGAATAGCGGTATGATAGGATAAAGCAAGAATAAGAGTTCATTATTTGCACAAGAGTGTATAGAATCTATGCATACGAAATGAGTTATTTCCGATTTTCGCCATTTTAGGACTAAAGTAGGCTCTAGGTCCAAAGTAGGAGCACTCACCCTACCATTTCTTTAACCTTCCAAAGCCGTTCGCAAAATTTCCGTACAAATCTATTTTAGATAAATTTGACCTGTAGTTTACGTACGTTCCCCTGGCCGCAAATATTGACCGATTTCGATGAATTTTAATTCATTGTATAGATAATTTATTCTAGTTTTTCAATATCGAAAAAATAAGTAGAAATATTTACGAGATCACCAGTAGCTGATTCCGAATGAAAAAAGTCCCGAAAAAGAGAGTCTTTTTAGAATGCTTATAACTTGTGACAGATTCAAAATATTGCGCTGATTTTATAATATTTGGAATTGTCAAGAATAAATCTATCCATGAATGTATAAGTTTTTGATGGTCCAAAGGAAGTTTTGGCCGCTATCCCGGAACTTCCGGTAGAAAAAATTCTTACTTCAAAAAAGTCGCCCAATTTTGGCTTTGCATTGCTGTATCTCGCTTACCAATGGAGCGATTCTCTGAATTCAAATTTTAGTTTTAGTAGTAGTTTTAGTTTAGTTTTAGTAGAAAATCACATCTTTTTTGTCATTTTTCAAACTCCCCCTCTTGTCGGTGGGTTTACGGGATTTTGTTAGCGTGATTTCTCTAAAATTTGAACTCAAATTGGTTACTTTTTATATACCTAAAGATTTGTTAGAATCTCCTCTTTCGATGGACGTACTTTTTGTGTGGTGTTTTGAAAATTTGTAGCAACGTTTTTCGAATTTACTGAAAGCTGTCAGATTTCAACCAGTTTGGCCCACATTTTCAGCAGGTTGGTGTACAAATCTCGCACCCCTCACGTAGCCGCGGGAGAAACAAATCCTTTAGCTCTCTTTTTGTCGCTCACCAAATCTACAACCCAAGCCAGCAGCAGGAGGAACTGCCGTCTCGCCGCGTGGTTTGTTGATTGGTTGTGCTGATGCTGATAACGAAATGAATGTTTTATTGTTGTAGGTATTGCTTGAATCTTTTTTGATATTTTATATTATTAATATTTTAATGGATGGGCAACATTTCTAAAGTTCACGTCCATGATTTCAGATTCAGATTCAGATTGCAGATTTCAGATTTCAGATTTCAGATTTTTGATCCAAATTTCAGATTTCAGATTACAGATTTCAGATTACAGATTACAGATTACAGATTTCAGATTTCAGATTTCAGATTTCAGATTCAGATTTCAGATTCAGAATTCAGATTCAGATTTCAGAATTCAGAATTCAGAATTCAGATTTCAGATTCAGGTTTCAAAATTCATATTCAGATTTCAAATTCAGATTTCAGATTCAGATTTCAGATTCGATTTCAGACTCAGATTTCAGATTCAGATTTCAGATTTCAGATTCAGATTTCAGATTCAGATTTCAGATTCAGATTTCAGATTCAGATTTCAGATTTCAGATTCAGATTTCAGATTCAAATTTCAGATTTCAGATTCAGATTTCAGATTCAGATTTCAGATTCAGATTTCAGATTCAGATTTCAGATTCAGATTTCAGATTCAGATTTCAGATTCAGATTTCAGATTCAGATTTCAGATTCAGATTTCAGATTCAGATTTCAGATTCAGATTTCAGATTCAGATTTCAGATTCAGATTTTAGATTCAGATTTCAGATTCAGATTTCAGATTCAGATTTCAGATTCAGATTCAGATTTCAGATTCAGATTTCAGATTCAGACTTCAGATTCAGATTTCAGATTCAGATTTCAGATTCAGATTTCAGATTCAGATTTCAGATTCAGATTTCAGATTCAGATTTCAGATTCAGATTTCAGATTCAGATTTCAAATTCCAGATTTCAGATTCAGATTTCAGATTTAGATTCTTATTTCTGATTAAAGTTTCTGAATAAAATTTCAGAATATTGTTAATCAAATCATAGATTTTGTTTCTCTTACAGTAGACACTGCTTGAAATAAAAGAAAGAATCATGATAACATTCAAAACAAATGTAGGTATCACTGAAGAATTCTAATGATAAAATATCTAAATCGATTAAAGAAGTTTATTTCAATTTGGAGAAATAATCTTTCTCTATTTAAAAATCGAAACATTTACTACGCAAAGAGGCATCAGCATCAGCACAATCAATCAACAAACCACGCGGCGACGCGGCAGTTCCTCCTGCTGCTGGCTTGGGTTATAGATTTGGTGAGCGACAAAAAGAGAGCTAAAGGATTTGTTTCTCCCGCGGCTACGTGAGGGGTGCGAGATTTGTACACCAACCTGCTGAAAATGTGGGCCAAACTGGTTGAAATCTGACAGCTTTCAGTAAATTCGAAAAACGTTGCTACAAATTTTCAAAACACCACACAAAAAGTACGTCCATCGAAAGAGGAGATTCTAACGAATCTTTAGGTATATAAAAAGTAACCAATTTGAGTTCAAATTTTAGAGAAATCACGCTAACAAAATTCCGTAAGCCCACCGACAAGAGGGGGAGTTTGAAAAATGACAAAAAAAAATGTGATTTTCATTACAATATACTGAACAACTGAGATTTTTGAGGAACCAACTATGTTCTACGAAAATAATAATAAAGTTTACGAAAAAAAACTAAAATTTGAATTCAGAGAATCGCTCCATTGGTAAGCGAGATACAGCAATGCAAAGCCAAAATTGGGTGACTTTTTTGAAGTAAGAATTTTTTCTACCGGAAGTTCCGGGATAGCGGCCAAAACTTCCTTTGGACCATCAAAAACTTATACATTCATGGATAGATTTATTCTTGACAATTCCAAATATTATAAAATCAGCGCAATATTTTGAATCTGTCACAAGTTATAAGCATTCTAAAAAGAGCTCTTTTTCGGGACTTTTTTCATTCGGAATCAGCTACTGGTGATCTCGTAAATATTTCGACTTATTTTTTCGATATTGAAAAACTAGACTAAATTATCTATACAATGAATTAAAATTCATCGAAATCGGTCAATATTTGCGGCCAGGGGAACTTACGCAAACTCTCGGGTCATATAGACCCGAACAGCCTAATTACGGATTTTTTTGAGGGAGCACTTCCGGTGGTCACAGGAAGTTGCCTGGTACTACAGATTGTGTATTTCGTGATTCCCCAGGGAGGTTTTTAAAATCAAATTTTTGCGATTTTTTCTTGAAGAGTTATGATGCTTTGAATGCGCGCTTCGGGTCATATTGACCCGAACGACTTTGGAAGGTTAAAGTTGTCTTTGATAATGATCCCTAAAATTTTTAAGCTGTTCTTTTCCGTAATTTGTTGCGGGCCCAAAACGCAGTTATTTAAACGCATAAAACCTGATTTTTTCTCATTTAATTTGATACCAGCAGTCAGTTCGTATTCAGATGTTATTTTCAGAACTTGGTCAAATTCAACATCATTTCGGATAATCAAGGTTAAGTCATCCGCATACGCGAAAACGTTGAGAAAATTTCCATCTAGAAAGATACCAGGTAAGTTATTACTCAATCTTCGTATCAGCGGTTCAATGTACAACGAGAATAAAATCATTGACAAGGGACAACCTTGTCTAACAGAACGTTGTATTTGAAAAGAATTTGTCAGGGTTCCATTAACTATAACTTGAGAAGAAGCATTTGTGTAAAGATTTTTAATCAATGCAATAAATTGCAGTGAAAATTCAAATTTTCGCAAGACGTTGAAAAGCTCTGTATGATTCACAGAGTCAAAGGCTTTCTGGAGATCCAATGTAAGAATTGCACATTTTACTTTCTTTGATTGTTGTGCTTTCAAAGTTATCGTTCTTAGGCGATCCAAATTAGTAATACACGATTTTTTTCCTACACCAGCTGTTTGTCCATCACCAAGGAGATTTTGAGTGTATTTTGATAAACGATTGGCAATTATCTTGGCAAAAATTTTATAGTCGGTATTTAACAAACTGATAGGACGATAGTTACCAAGATCATTTGAATTTCCTGTCTTGAAGATAAGCTTAATAATTCCACTTGCAAAGTTCTCTTGCATCATAATTGAGCCATCTAAAAAACCGTTGAAAAGCTTTAGCATATCATCTTTAACTACTTCGATGTGTTGTTCATAAAACTCATATGTAAGACCATGTGGTCCTGGCGTTTTTTTCTTACTCGCAGCCTTAATTGTACTTCTCAATTCGTTTTCATCAATTGGAGACACTAGGATATCATTTTGATCACGTGTTAGGTACTTATTAATATTTTCAAATCGATTCGGTGGGTTTGATAACGTAGGTACAATTTTAAAATTTTCCTCGTAATAATCATAAACTATTTGTTTTGTACTTTTATTTTCGGGGGATTCTATTTTCATCTTAGTTCTTTTGGTTTCCTGTATCAATAGTTTCGACATTTGAAAGATTATTTTTTCACTTTCCAACATAGTTGATGGCTGGAAACGGCTTGCATGGTGAAGAATACGTTTTTGTTCAAGTGCAAGTATATCAGATTTAACCTGTTGCATTTCATTGTAAACATTTTTTCCTAGAGCTTGGCTTTCCATCAGGTTATCTAGAATTCGAAGGTTTTTAGCTTTATCTACTGCATGTTTACGGTTCATCTCAAAAGATTTTGTTTTGAAAAATTGTCGGGTTTTCGATTTGAAATCGTATGACCACCATTCTGAAAAATTGTTGCTGTATTTCACTCTTTTCTTCAAATTTAAATACATATTTCGAAATTCCAAACAAGTATCATCATTTCTAAGTATTTGATCATTTACTTTCCAGTATCCTCGCCCCCAAACTGGGGCAACTTCAGAGGGATTTATCCTGAATGTCAAAACTATTCCATGGTGATCAGAAAAAGGTAACGGGAGAGTTTCAAACTTCTTAACGTGATTTGCGAAATCAGAGTCAACGTAAAATCTATCCAATCGCGAAGCTGAATTCAGTCTGTAAAATGTAAATTGATGACTATTTTTTCCTATATCTTTCAATTTCAATAAATCTACAAAATCTTCTAAGCCTTTGCAAAACTGTTTTACGTCACTTTTGCAATCATTGGCATCTAAAATGCAATTAAAATCTCCTCCCACAAGAGTCAACCTGGTATTAGATTTCTTCAAATGTGGAACAATTGTTTCCCTAAATAAAACATCTCTCTCACTTTTTCTCTGAGATCCTGAGTGACCGTATACATTAATTATGTTTATGTTATTGAGAATTACAGAAGAAAGCCTCCCACTAGGATCAAGCAAAGGTTGGGCAAAATCAAGCGTTTTCCTGATCAGTATGGCGGTACCCACATTATCATCACTCCTGTTTACATAAGCATGGAAGCTTGGAAGAAAACTAAAATCATTAAACGACACCTCCTGTAGCAGGACTACATCCAAATCGTTGTTAATTATAAAATCCTTTAGTAGAAGTTTTTTGACGTTTATTGTAATGGCATTTATGTTGATTGAAGCTATTTTTCTAGTAAAATTCATAGTGCATCGAGTTTTAAACTACACATATACATATACACAGACATGAAGGAAGGTAGAAAACCCACCACCCAACAACCAAACATTTACACCTCTCACTTGACAGATTTATTACCATCATCTACCCGACTGCGCGATCTGTTGTTTGCATCAGATCGCTCTCGTAATTTACCTCGCTCCTGCGATTTTTTTGCGATGATTTCCAAAGCGTTTATCGGGTCAACTCCACCGGCTTTGTGCAGCTTCTTCCTACTCCTCTCGATAGTTCGGTACCTTCTCGCATCACCTTCCGTATCGGACGTCGATTTCTCCGCGATCAGTGGACGCTTGCCAAGCCTCTCTTCCATTTTCTCCGGCTGCGATGTGTCCATTTCTTCTCCGCTAGATTCCGAATTAACCTCTCGCTCTCGCCCATCTTAACCATCGTCGACTACGTCGTTTTCTTTCACTTCCTCTCCTCTCTCCTTAGTTTCTCCAATAGAAGATTTCAGCACAACCATGCTGAGTTCTAACTTTTCCGTATTTTCTCCCAGGTACTCATTTACGTTGTGGTTAACTGCATTTTTGAGTACATTTTCATACGAACTGGGTTCTGGCTTTCCATGGCTACCACCAGGAATGGCGATGTCATTATCAATGCTTAGAACACTATTATTGCTTGACTTTTTCGGACAATTGGCCTTCAGATGGCCCTCTTCTTTACATACGAAACATTTGTGTTTTAAACCTTCGTAGTAGATTCGACCCCTACGGTTCAAAAAGTACAGCGTTGATGGTATGTCTTTCTTTATGTCCATATAGACTCCACGGACACCAGTGTACAAATTGAGCTCCAACTCTGGGGGGAATTTCTCTCGAACAGAGCGTTTAACATGTCCATAGTTTCCAAGTACAACAGAGACTTCTAGATCGGATATTTCGGGAGGAAGATCGAATATCCGAACATAACGCAAGCACCCACCTGCTATTGACATCTGCACTTGTGTCGTTTTGTTCGTAGCAGCTACAGACGAAGATCCTGTTGACTTTGGCTATCACGAAGCCTTCCTCTCCAGCCGACACCACTCCTTGCATGTGGTATCTTCCTGTAGCCCATATCGCGGGCAGTTTGGCTTCGGTTACCCAATTACTGCCATCCGAGGTCTGCGAAACGGGTCTGCCACTAACGCCACGTCCAACGCCACGTCCAACGCCACGTCTCAAATGCCATCAGCTGCAACAGCTGGCGTGATGAGTGGCAGTGGTTGGGGTTAAACTGAACCACTTTTATCCCCGCGAAGGTGCAGCCGTCGCCTTTTGAAAGGCGGGGCACCTAGGGTTGCCAGCCCTGTGTCTTCCACCGCAGTAAAGATATATTGCATCTTTGGTGCAACTAGCCGTCTGATGGCCGGCTTCACCGCACAGCCAACACAGATCACTCCTATCGGTGCCCTTGCAGGCAAATTATTTGTGCCCGTACCTTTCCGGTAGCTGAGAGATGGCTATCTGCCAGATAGACCACCCCACCTTTAGCCGCCCACATTTAAGTGCTGTGTTTGCTGCCTCAACTGGAAGTTTCGCGAACGCGACCTGTGCCCCGGATTTGGGAGGCCCTTCTCGCATCCTGACCGAAATCTGGTCCGTTTCGATCTTACACAGATCCTTCAGCGCATCCTTGATTTATTTTAAATTGCTAGTTTGCAGAAAATCTATCCAAAACTAATGTTAAATTTATATATCAATGGAAAGCCAATAACTTGACTTACAAAACCCACTTAAAAAATTATCCGAACTCATCCGAACTCTTAAGTTATAACTTACTGAAAAAAGGCATTATTTTGGATATGTTGTAGTATATCTCCTTTCTTAGTTGAAATATGTAGTTGAAATGTTCCACAAAATTGTGTGTTTCAACAATTTGAACAACTTTTTTCAAATATACCAAGTTTGTAAATCGTATACTAAAAAAGATATTAAATAAAAACTCAAAATTACTTGTTAAAATGCTCGTTATTTTTAAAATGCTCGTAACTTTTATGTTTTTCATGCGATCTTGATGGTGTCTTCAACAAAGTTGCTTAGAATAATAAGATCTACAACTTCTGTGAAGACATCAAGTCTCTAAACTAATTGTTTCAAGAAATATTTTTTTTATCTTCCTTCCAGGTGAAAAAATCACTTTTTTCTTTCAAGAATTTGATAGATCATCTAAAAATATGAAAATGTTGCGAAGACATCAAATGTCTATCGTTTACCGTTCGTCCGCGAATAATCGCTTATTAGGTGCATTTACCCCTGTGTGCGACGCCCAATCGTGTATGAAAATTTGAAATAGTGTTTTTTAAATCGCAAATCAATTTTTTTTGGCTTTTACTTTTATGTACGTGCATCGAATGTCTCACGAAGAGAATATAGTCCTCCTCTTATTTCTCATATTTAACTCAGACAACTAGAAAAAATTTAACCAAAACGTATTCAAGACAAGCAGCCTTCAGTAAAACACACTTCATAATAGAAAAGTTGAGTTTCAATGTTATTGTAATGTTCATATAACATCCTGAGGTTAATGAAATAATTCAGAATTTGTAAATTCAGCATGTGAATTCAAAAAATATTGAACAAAGTCTTACATTCAATCAGTTAGAATTGAGATACCTAATCTGAAGTTTCATGTTACCATGTTACGCTGCTATCTCCTTTTAAAAGCTAGCGATGGCAGTGACACATGTATGTAAGGTATAGGATTCCCTCTTTGGCAAATCTCTTTGATATCGCCCCGCGAACAACCTTGACACACTAAAATGGAAATCCCGCTCGTTCGCCCGAGTGCTGTTCTAATCTTCTGCCTTTTTCTGCATACCTACTTTCAGCTGTGACGCTTCAAGCACATGACCAGCTAAATAGCTTGCTGCTGTACTGCCCGAGCCTAGCATCGTCGCCAAACTGATAGGGAACGGCGTGAAGCACTCGCCTTTTAAATCTCCAGCCTGGGCTAGCACACTTTAGCAAAATCCCCTATCTGGACTGGATGGTTGCTTGCCCGCGGAGCTTTGCCTAATTGCCTTATCAGTTAGCTCTTTTTTCTGCTTCAAACGGCAACTACTACTACGACTAAATAGTATTATTGCCGGTTGGTGTTGTTGTTATTGTTACATTAGTACATTTTGTTTCGCTCCTAATGAGCTGATAGTGAGCAGAGAGCCTGAAAAAGTAAACACCATCGTGAGTTCGGTAACGGTTGCATCCTTCACGTCCTATACCCCATAGCTGAGCTGCAAGAGTTGCGCCGATCGGCTTTCCGGCAGTGGCGGCGCGCCCCGGTAAAGGGGTGAATGGAATTCGGTAAGTGCAATGTTCTATACTATACTAGCCGAGGCTAATTACCGTTGGAAAAATGATTAGTAAATTTATCGGGAGGTTAATTACTCCCTCAGCGAGGGAAGCAGGGAACAGGTTCATGATCGGTATTCGATTGTTATGAAACATTTTACAATTCTTCGTACCGCGATTATTTAAATGTGTGCTTTCCAATGTTTCTTATTGGCAGAATAAAGAAAGGTCTCCAGGAAAAATTCAACAATGAACCAATTCTGAAAGTTAAATAAATTCAACCGAGTATCGAGATTCACAACGTTGAACGTAAAACTCCGAATTTCGATTTTTTTTTCAGAAATTCAAAAATTATTTTTGGTGCAATCCTTCTAGGGATTCGAAGCTACTCCGTGATTGATCGAGGTCATCAGTTTTGGTCACAGATAAAAAATTCATTTTAAGGCTCTCTATGCTCTTCCTTTTAATAACGATGCCGTCCACGTTCTAGTAGTTTGTCAATAAATAGGTTGGAAAAAGGTAGGATGTAAGGAAAATTTCTTAATTTCGGAAGTGTACAATTTTAAAATTTAAAAAATTGTTTCTCTGGATATTGGTTCGCAAGTTCGTTTTTGAAGGTCGGCTACAGCGCAGAGCGAATTGCGAAGCGGTTCAACACTGCAAAAAAACCTTCGGTGTTTTGCAAAAAATAATCAGACGTAGAAAAAATCTGTGCTAATTAGGCCGGAACAAATTTCAAATGATTCTTTTGTCACTCGTAGTTGGAACATCGCGAGGGGAGGAATAATAAAAAATAATGCAAAAAACAAATCATTTAAAATAAATTGAACGAAAGCTTGTATGAAAACAAATTGTATACGATATCATTGCACAAAACCTATATATCAAATAATTAAAAATTTATTGAACCAAAGACTATAAAAGGTGATAAAACTCTCATCTTCCACAATTTGTTTTTTGATAAATTCTTCGAAATTTCCATAAAATTCTTAAAGTATTTATTCCCCCCTTCGATTTTTTTTTTGAAAATTTCGAAGGGGGGGAGGGGGTGACAAAGAAGAAAATGATATGTGTTCCGACCTTAGTTTGCAGAATAAAAAATGTGAGCGGGGGATACGTATTGCGCAAACGAAACCCGTTTTAATTCTAAAAAATTGTGCAAAAACCATGTTAATTCCGGAAAATCCCGAAAAAAAGATCCAGGACAGGGCTTCCACCTAACTTCAAAATGCTTTCAATCACTAAAAATCTCATGAAACATCCACAATATGGGTGAATTAGCAATAAGCAGAAGTCGAATTTCGCTGTCTGACGCCATGGTATACCATTTTAAAATCCAATATGTCGGCTTCCGCTCAACTGTAAAATATTGTAGAATGACTGAAAATCGCATGAAAAGAAATCTAACAAAACGATGACAAAAAATAACAAAATTATGAAAAAAAAATATGACTATATAATGACAAAACAAATTACGAAAATCTGACAAAAACATATGAAAAATAAGACAAATGTGGTAAATTCCAAAAAATGACAAAAAGCTGAGAAAAATTTGGCACAAATTTGATAAATCTGACAATAAAATGACAAAGGAATGGCCAAAATATAAAAAAATAAATAAATTTATGATTAATGATAGAAATTTTACAAAAAATAAAAAAAACTGTCAAAACTATTTACAAACAAAAAACAAAAAAAAAACTAAAATAATTTAAAAAAATGAAAAATATGACAAAATTTGTTAATCAAATTACAGACATCTGACAATACTACAAAAATATCACAAATGTGATAAAAAAATATGACAAAAGTGACTAAAATATGACAAAATTATTGTTGAAAACGCAGGTTTCAGTGGTGGAATAGAGTTAATCTTTATTCATTTTGTTCGTCAAGTCCTTAAAGAACTACTTATAACATAAGCGATAGCTATTTACAATATTCACTGAAGTGATATCCTCACTTATTAGTTTTCTCATTTTCGTGTGATATTCTGAGCTAACCACTCAGAATATCTGGCAACACTGGTGAGTTACCACGAACCCAATTTGTGTTGTCTCGCTTAACCGTGTGATGATGTAAACATTTATACCGTGTTTACCATCATCAGCTGTCATCATCAATCATCACCGCTATTGTTTCAATTGCGAATTGACTCAAAGCATGCGGAACCAAAACAAACTATGTTGGTTTCGCTCGTTTCAGCAGAAGTTTGCTGCTGTGCCGCTGTGCTGCTGCTGAAGGAAACCGTAAGTATCAACACCTCCCCTCAATTCGCAGATTGAGAATGCTCAACAGCTTCGCGTGCCTCGCCCTTGGTAACGCCTTCGTGAACGCGTCAGCTGGCTGATCCTCAGTAGAGATGTGTCGCAAAGATAGCTGACCGCTTCTTATGATGTCTCTGATGAAAGCATACTTCACATCCAGATGCTTCATCCGCTGATGAGTCCGCGCCTCTTCCAGATACTGGATGCAAGGGATGTTGTCCTCCATTAACGTGAAAGGAGTGCTAACCACACCCAATTCAGCAAGGAAGTTTGTTAACCACAAACCTTCCTTGACCGCATGGCAAAGGGCTCCTATCTCAGCTTCGGTCGACGACAGACTGACCGTCTGCTGACGTTTCGTTGACCACGAAACTAGATTCCCGAAGATCATGTAAGCGTAGCCTGATACAGATCTTCGATCATCGGAGTCGTTGGCAAAATCTGCATCAGCATATCCGATGAGTGGTTTCGATTTCGCGTTTCTGCGGAATACCAACGCCGTATCGGTCGTACCTCGAAGGTATCGCAGAATACGCTTTAGGCCTTGCCAGTGCCTATCCGCCGAGCTGGCCTGGTACTTGCTCAGTGCGCTAACCGCAGCACAGATATCTGGTCTCGAAGATGTCGCCAGATATTGTAGACAACCGATCAATTCTTTGAACGGTTGTTCGGTGATAACCTCACCATCGTTCAGCTTCGTCCAGCGAACGTTTGTGTCAAGCGGTGTGCTTACGGGTTTACAATCGGCCATACCGAATCGTTGCAGAACCTTCTCGACGTATCCTGATTGGGAAATCTCGATGACGCTATTCGGAAAGTCTCGCTTGATGGTCATCCCCAAGAAAGTCTTGACTTCCAGGAGATCCTTCATCTGGAATAGCCTTCCAAGCTCGGTCTTGATCCAGATAACCTCTGAAACGTCTTTTCCGGCAATCAGGATGTCATCCACGTACAGGATGAGGGTGAGTCCTCGCTTGCAGGATCGGTAAACGCAGCAGTCACTCTTCAACGGATAGAAACCAAGCTTTCTTATCTCGTCGTCGAATCGCTGGTTCCAAGCACGACCCGCTTGCTTCAAGCCGTACAGGCTTTTCTGTAATCGAACGACCTTCGATTTACCGACGTCATCGTTTGGCAACTGCATGAAGATAACCTCTTCTAAATTTCCATTCAGGAATGCAGTTTTGACGTCCATTTGATGAACGACCATGTCGAATTCATTCGCCAACGCCAAGACGGTCCGAACGCTCTCCATCTTGGCTACCGGCGCATAGGTTTCCCAGTAGTCCAATCCTGGTCTTTGGGAACATCCTTTCGCGACCAATCGAGCCTTGTAGCGACCATCGTCCTTCACGGTAAACACCCACTTGGACAGGATAGGTTTCCTATGACCCGGGGGCAAGCTAACCGCTTCCCAAGTCTTGTTCTCCATCAGGGCTATCATCTCCTCGTCGATGGCGACTTTCCAAGAATCCCAATCGTCCCGGCGCTTCAGCTCAGTGATGTTCTGAGGTAGCTCCTCATCAACAACAGCGGCTACGTTAGCCACGTAGCGTTGTGTAGTCCCTCTTGTTCGTTGACTTCGTCTCAGGGCCGGTTCACGGGTGACGGAATCTTGGTCATCATCGTCATCGTCCGGGAATTCCGCGCTGCTCTCGTAGTCGCTCTCGCCGTGATCATCTACAATCACACTGTTAACCACAGTGTGATCGGGATCAGCAGGCACATCGGCTAACCGCTCAGATGTGATTTCTGTGGTTGGCACATCAGCTGACCGCTCGAATGTGTTTTCATGTGCATGAGCATCGTCTCGCTGCTCGGATGTGGGCTGTTGTTCTGGCTCATACACATCGGCTAACCGCTCAAATGTGATGGCCTCTGGTGGGTCTTCGATAGGCTTCTCAATGCCCTTCTCTGGTGCAGCACCGCCACGTACTGGCTCCAGAACACTGCTTTCATCAAAAACCACGTTGCGGTGAATCTCGATGGATCGGCTCGAACCATTCCAAAGCCGATATCCATTATTCGCGTAACCCACGAATACCAGACGTTTGGATTTTGGATCAAGCTTCTGCCGCTTTTCTTTGGGAATCTGTGCGTACGCTGGACAACCGAAAATGCGCAGGTTACTCAGCTTTGGCTTCCGACCGTACCACATCTCGAAAGGAGTCTTGTTGACCACAAGACCTCTTGTTGGTGATCTGTTTGTGAGGTACGCATCGCACAAAACAGCTTCGCCCCACATCGTCTTCGACAATCCGCTACCATGGATCATCGCTCTGGCCTTTTCCATCAGTGTACGATTCGCTCGCTCGCTGACGCCGTTCTGCTGCGGAGTATACGGGACCGTGAATATCATCTGAACTCCTTTCTCAGAACAATGTCTTTGAAACTCGTTACTAACGTATTCACGCCCGTTGTCGCATCGCAGCTTGCACAGCTTCTGACCGAAGTGTGCAGTTGCCATAGCCTCGAACTGCTTGAAGCGCTCGAACACCTCGCTCTTGTGCTTGAGCAGATAGACGGTCATGAAGTGGGTGTAGTCGTCAATGAACGTGGCGAAGTAACGGAATCCGTCAAACGTCGGCACCTCCATATACCCACACACGTCCGAGTGCACAAGCTCTAATGGTCTACCCGATCTAGGCAACTCGACGTTGTGGAAACTGTTGGCTGCTTGTCTACCTGCCATACAGCTTTCGCAGACAGATTGTTTCTCCACCTTGGCTGGAATATGGCAGATACCCTCTACCATATTGTCACGGACCATTCGCTGCAACGCTCCAACGCCAAGATGTCCGAGACGCATATGCCATTGTTTGACTGCTGGCTGACTTCCAAGCAAGGCTTTCCGCCTGGTTTTAGAGCTCCAAAACAAATCCAAGCAGTATAAATCATTCAGGAGTTTTCCTTGGGCGAAAACCTCCCCTGAATACTCAAACTGGACTTGCTTTCCGAGAAAAAAGACCCTCTTCCCGTTCTCGGTGCACTTTCTGACCGAAAGTAGGTTTTCGTCGAGTTCTGGAATCACGAGTACATTGTACAGTATAATTGGAACAATGGACTTTCCAATTACACTGCTCAGATGCATTGTTCCAGTTCGCTTGGCTCTCAAACACTCGCCAGTCTTAGCTGTGTTGATGACATATGGCTCTTCCAGAGTCTTGACATCAACCAACAGGCTCTGATCTCGCACCATGTGTTGAGTGGCACCAGAATCGATGACAAATCGAACTTTACGTTGATTCTGGTGGCTGATAACCTCAGCTTGCGAGCGGTGGGACCTTCTAGCAGGCTGTTTTCTGGTAACCCCAGAAGAACAACCTCTCTTGGCCATCAACGCCGTTTCCCGATGATTTCGAGAAACCTTAAGATTCAGCAGCATGGGGTGGTTAAAGTCGCTGGCAACTAACCATAGCCCAAACCACCTCCTCCAGGAGTCCAGAAATTGCTTCCAGCTGTGCTCGAGCATGCTAACAGCAGCGCACAGCCAGAGCACGAGAGTAACCCTCTCGGCTAGCAGCTCCAACAAACTCCTCCAGGGTGTTCCTCCAGGTTGACCTTCGAACCTTCGCGCTGCCCGGTTGCGGATCCAGAGACTCCTCCCGGCCGTCGGACGTGAGCTCACGCATGCTAACCGCAGCGTGGCTCGTGACGGCATCGAGAGTAACCCTCTCGATCCGCGAACCATCCCGGGCTCGACCGTTGGCGGCACCTCCTGGCTGGCCTGGGACATCTCGCTGCCTGGTAGTTCTTCGGCTAATCCCTCTGGGCTGGGTCGTCTCGGCGCAGGCTGGTCCTTCTGGCTGGTGGCCCTCTTCTTGGTGGTCCTCTGGCTGCTGGCTGCTCCACTTGCTAACCGCAAGTTTAATACTTGAGAGTACCCCTCTCGAACTAACTCGTAATTTCCGTATCCAGATGTATCTGGGCCCATAACCTGTTCAAAACGCAGGTTTCAGTGGTGGAATAGAGTTAATCTTTATTCATTTTGTTCGTCAAGTCCTTAAAGAACTACTTATAACATAAGCGATAGCTATTTACAATATTCACTGAAGTGATATCCTCACTTATTAGTTTTCTCATTTTCGTGTGATATTCTGAGCTAACCACTCAGAATATCTGGCAACACTGGTGAGTTACCACGAACCCAATTTGTGTTGTCTCGCTTAACCGTGTGATGATGTAAACATTTATACCGTGTTTACCATCATCAGCTGTCATCATCAATCATCACCGCTATTGTTTCAATTGCGAATTGACTCAAAGCATGCGGAACCAAAACAAACTATGTTGGTTTCGCTCGTTTCAGCAGAAGTTTGCTGCTGTGCCGCTGTGCTGCTGCTGAAGGAAACCGTAAGTATCAACAATTATGATAAATTATATAGACACTATAATTTCATATAGTCTGGCAAAGAGAATGACGGGAGCCAATCGAACTGTCATTCGCGCGGAGCCAGTCGAGCATTCTATGATAATGTTCAAGCTCTTCATAACTCTTTGCAGTTGCAAAATAAAAAAATTGTTTATTAGATTCGTAAATTACATGCTATTGTTGTCAGTTCAACTCCAAATGGCTTTTGAAAAATGTAATATAATCTATAGGTGTAAAACTAGTGGAAATTATGCTAAATAACTTCAGTTAATGTTACCAAAAAGCCAAAAAAGGTTTGTGAATCACAATACTTCAACCATGATTTTCCAATATTAAGAAAGTTTGCTCGATTGGCTCCCGCGAATGACAGTTCTTTTGGCTCCCGTCATTCTCTTTGCCAGACTATATGAAATTATAGTGTCTATAATAAATTATGATAAAAAAATATGACAAAAAATTGACAAAACTTTGTTATTATTCTATCAGGTTTTTGTCAGTTTATTATAATTTTTTGTTATTTTTTCATTTGCCGTATTTTTGGTAACCTTCTGTCAGATTTTTATAATTTGATTTTCATAAGTTTTTTTCATAGTTTTGTTTTTTTTTTTGTTTTGATTATAGTCGTTCGAACATCTTCATGTTAATCCCGATTTCTATCAATGATGCATTTATCAGAAAGTTGATGAACAGTTGTTCATCCGGTATCAATATCCGGTACAACTGTGTTCGATAAGGCCCGAATAAATATTAATTTCTTCTTTTGTCACCCCCTTCGAAATTTTCAAAAAAACCCGAAGGGGGGGAATAAATAAAGTTTGATGTATTTTATGGAAATTTCGAAAATGTCTCAAATATCCGAAAGATTACAAGAGCAAAAACAAATTATGGAAGATTAGAGTTTTATCACCTTTTAAATTTTTGGTTTTATTAAATTATTCGATAAAAATACTTGATTTACAGGTTTTGTGCAATGTTATAGCGGGCAACTTTGTTGAATACAAGCTTTCGTGCAATTTATTCCAATTTATTAGTTTTTTTTTTTCATTATTTTTTATAATCCCCCCCCCCCCCCCTCGCGACGTTCCAACTCCGAGTCACAGAATAAGCATTTGAAATTTGTTCCGGCCTAATTACTATTGCAGATTCAAACTAATGGACATCATCACAGGAAGCAACTGACTTGTCAACTGAACTATGTATATCACACAAGCCCATAATTCTTCTTAATTTTGTCATATTTTGTCATTATTTCGTCATATTAATTCACATTTGTCATATTTTAGTATAATATTTTTTTATTATTATTTTTATCGTATTTTTATCATATTTTTGTTTAATATTTCTCGTTTAACTGTCAAATTTGTCATCATTTTGTCATTTTTTTTAGACATATTGTCGTCAAAACTTTGTTATGTTTTTATCCCATTCTTCATAATTTTGTCAGAACGTCATCATATTCTGGCCCGTTTGTCATATTTTTTTAATAGTTTTTTCAAATGCTATTCCAGTTTTTTTTTATAGTAATGTTTTTGTTATTATTATGTTATATTTGTAAATTTTTTTGACAAATATTTATCCTTATTTTAGATCTGTCAGGTTTTTGTATATTTTTGTAAAAAAATTGTAATCTTTTTTATCACATTTTTTTCATATTTTTGTCACAATTTTGTCATATTTGTCATATTTTTGGCATATGTTTTTACTACATTTGTCGCATTTTATGCAAATTTTGACGACAGTTTTTTCGTATTTTTGCCACAGTTTTTGTTATATTTTTGTCTCTATTAAGTCTTATTTTTATAACATTGGTTATAATTTTGTACATTTTTTTCAGTGCTCTTTTATATTTCAAACATTTTTTGTTAAATTTTTGTCATTCTTCATCTACTTTTTGAGCCCTTTCACTCAATACCCTTATTGTAGGGAGTTCATGCGATTTTAAGTTGTTTACAGCATTTTGAAGTTAAGTGGAAGCCGCCTTATTGGATTTCAAGATGGCATTGGACAGTGAAATTCTACTTCTACTTATAGAGCCCTTTCATCTAATACCCATATTGTGGGGGTTTCATGTGCCTTTTAGTCGCTCCCAGCATTTTTTGGATTTCAAGATGGCGTCGGACAATAAAAATTCAACTTCTAGCTGTTCAGCGCATTCACCCAAGAGACATTGTGGGAGTTTCATGCCAATTTGTACCCATTGAAAAAGACTGACATGGATTAACTGGATAAATTCGAGCGATCGAGCCGGTTCTTCGCGCGGATTGTTTTTTCAACGTGTTTCATTGTGAAAGAACCGTGTCCTCGACCTTATTCCTAAGAGCAAGTTCACTCATATTGGCAAAAATAGATAGAAAATTTGAAACTTGTAGAACATTTTGAAAATTTTGAAATGCAAAAATGTTTTCAAGAGCTTTGAGCGTTGAATTTTTTTTACAACACTGTTTCTATTTCAGCCGTATGTGATAGAAATCGAGCTATTTTTGCATCACAGCATGCGAAAATAGAACACGTGTTTTAAAAAAAAACTTGAAGGCCACAAATCTTGAAAATATTTTTTTATCATAAAATTTTCAAAATGTGCTTCATGTGTCAAAATTCTACCACTTTTTCCCAACACGAGTGAACTTGCTCTAATCAATAGATTTTCATATTCAAATCCTTTAGTTTTTTTCTTTAAATCGAAGCAATCGAAAGATTTCCTTTAATCAAAGGGAATTTTTCGATTGATTTGATTCAGTAGAATTATTCAACTAAGTAGGCAGGCTCACAACACATAATAGAGTGAAGTTTTCCATTTCTAATACATTTCATCATCCATTGCATTCCATGGGCGATGGAATCGAAAAGTTATTCTTTTTCTCTTTAAGAAAAACCCGTAAGATCTGTCAAAAGTTGGGTGAAATTTCAGCTGCATCCCACTTGCACCAAAACAAAACTATCCCCCAAATTCGGCAGCGCTTCCATCGCCTATTATATATGTTCTAAGAAGACTTTTTTCATATATTGCTTAGGTATTTCCATAAATACCGAATTCAAGCCGAAAGTTTGTGTTAGAAATGGTTTAGATAATCTGAATAGAGAGGATCTAAGTAAGCATCGTTTAAAGACGTGTTTGACAGACGCTTCCGAAAATTTTCTACATCTTGAGTCTTTGTGAAATTTAGGAGGAAAAAATTGGTCACCGTTACCGATACAACAGTGGAAAACGAGTTTTCCACAAGTAGACAAAGAAGAAAAAGAAGGAGGAAACAAATCAAAATCACAGTTCGAAGAAACAAGAGGTTCAGTGAAAGTTATGCAAAATTAAGAACTTAGAAAAACAGAAAAGTATCAGTGATATCGATTGTGATGCACAAAATGTCTGCAAGAAAACAACATCATGTTTGCGGCAAAAAGGTTAGATTACCTGTGATATTAACGTCAAACTCTGGAAGTTTCGGGTGGGATCGATCCAACTTTGCTTTTTATTTTCCATTATGATTTCAACTTTACAAACTGAACATAACCATATGAAGCGTTTGGCAGAGAACTCCACGCTTCATCTCTCCCTTGTTCCTGTGTCTTTTGCGTTTTACATCTCCTGGTTGGCCTGGCCGTAGTAGTATCTGCAATGCATGTTCTATGTATCAGATAGTATGTTAAAAAGAAAAATGAGGAACGCAAGTTCAACATTTTTCTTGGAAAGCCTTGGGAAATTCGGAAACACCTCCGCTAACATGAAATCGTAATAGAAATTATAATCCACAATCCGACTATTTAGACATTTTCAATAACCATCGTAAACACGTTGGTATTGAGTGATTTTTTACGAATTTACGACAAGCTTTGCCCAGAAAAAAGATAAATCGGAGAGCAGTTTAGTCAACTCGTAAATATGTCTCCAAAAATTTGCTTATTTGATATTAACGATTTGAGCTATCTAAACGATTGAACCCCCCAACTCGGTCAGCTTAAGGCAATCCCAGCTTGGTCAACATGTGCATCACCTCCTTATATTCTTGGCCCGGTGCCGGAACACCGGAATCAGTCGAATATTACAGCCGAGAATATTCCCTACACATGTTCCACCTTCTTATCCTTCAACTCCCATTTTCACGAAAGTCCGCTTAATGCGCATCTGTTCCCGCTCAGCTTGAAGAACTCATGTTTGAAGAACTCCTGTTTGAAGAACTTTGTTTTCTAATGTGGCAGAAAATATGTGAAAAACTCGACAAAAATTATTCTGGCAGGCTGGAAAAAAAAATCTTCGAATCTCCGAAAATCATCCGAATGATACGGAGAACGATCGAGATGACCAGTTTCTGTAGCACTCTATGTGGAATTTTTCCAGTAGTAAGTGCTCCCGCTTGTCATTGGAACTAAATCCGGACTGTAGTTCAGTCATCCAATCGGTGCGCTGCAATGTTAATCTAGTTTATTGCTAAGATTGGGATTATTTATTGGAAGAAATTTATTACAAAATCAATACCTTTTAGAATCTCTCCACGTTCATCCAAACCACAGGAATAGATTTACTCTTAAACTTACTATTTGTGCGAATCAATAAAATTCTAACGAAACACGTCCGGTTTGCTCCACACAGAAACTTCCAAAATGACGAAGAAAAACGTCAAGTTTAGAAAAAATCTAAAAAATAACCATATTGATAGTTTTGGAGCAAAACTCAGAAAATGGTTATTCTATAACCATAAATGGTAAAACAAAAACGAGCGTGTAGGGAAACAAAAAAATAGTGCAGAAAAAATATGACATTTAACCCTCGTTTTCCATGTGCCTCAGGTGATACACTGGTTAAGCTGCCGGATGGAGGTGAAGGTTGAGATGAAGGTTGAAAATTGTTGTGAGTTCGATTCCCACCGCCGGATTTTTTTCTTGTTTCCGGGATGAATTATCCAATTGGATTGGAATCCCGTAACATGTTTCTCTTGTTTCGCTTAAATATTTGTATGTATAGTCCTGCATCATTTTACCCGAGAGCTTCGAGTCTTTATGCCAGTGTGGCGGGGAAGCAATCATATCATCTTTGGCGCAATGTTCAGACTCCGTTCAATTTTGGCAACATTCGATTTTTGTAACATTCCATTTTGGCAACATTCGCATTTCGCAAGCATTTTTTAATTGAGCCAATCTAATAAATTTAATGCTTATACTATTGGTCCTAGAGCGTGTCCCTCTGGTACTTATGCCTAAAAAGTTGACAAGTTGGAACGCCTTCGAACGCCTCTGATCGCGTTTGCCATTTGCCGCTTGTGCTTGATTTCACACTGGAGCCAGCTAGGGTGCTAGCTTAGTCACGCCGAATGGGGCGACGTATTTCCAAGGAGGTTATCAGACTCCGGGGCCCGTGACAGTTTCCTAAACAAAATCCCCCTTCAGCAATCCATTTCACAAACACAAATTCACAGCAGCAGCAGGCTTAGTAGATTCCTGGGCAGTCAGGACTAGAGTAGATTATTTTGCGCCAATTCTGCGCAAAGGAGTACGGAAATTTTACGATAGTTTTTTCCCTAGTTCTTAAACACTTGAAGAAAAACGCTCTCGGTACTATTTTATTGGTGTCAATTTGCGCGTTGTTTAGTTTAGTGTCTAGACATGTCGAAAAGTGTGGTGCTTTTACGCTGAACAACCAGCAGAGAAGATTAGAGAACACAACTCAACGCCCCCTTTAAGTCGCGTAGTTAAGAGGCGCTCGAAAATCTGTGTTTGTTCTAATGTAACCAAAAGTAAACTATCTATCTAGCTAAGTAGTGAAGCCCTCAGCTAAGTTTTCTGAAGTGATGTGATTGTGGTGAGTACGGGGTGCGCAATAATTGCTTTCTCGAAGTACCCACTTTGTATAGTTAGTTATGAACTACCTACTATCACATTTGTTGTTAGCTCATGGCGTAGCGCGGTTTCGAAAAAATGGATCGCGATGCGGAATATGTGTCACAATCGTCGCTGGATGAGTGATGCCGCATGCTTCAGATAGTACAAACCTACTGATTGTTTTTCTTTTACGCTAACAACACGTGGATGATCGCCATACATATTACACATTAGTGTACAGTGTACACTAGGGTGGCAATCGAGGTATGGGGAAAATTCCATGATCAAATTTTGAAAACAGACCACATACATTTTGTTAATTGGCCCAAAACCCTGACCTGTGCAAAATTCCAGCCCAATCGAACTTGATTAGGGGTCCCACTCAAAGTTTCGGTTTTTAACCCCGGAAAATACCCAAATGGGGAGCCAAAGGAAATCTAAAAAATTAAAAATTTAATTTCGATGCCAAATGACTTAAAAATGCATCTAACGTCGAAATCTAGTATAGTATCAAATTTGTTCAAAAATCAACCCCAGAATTTCAAAAATTACGAGGAAATTCGAAACATCGAAGTTTTAATTTTGATGCCAAATGACTTAGAAAAGAATGAAACATTGATCTGGTGTTATCTCGAAAAAAATTAGGCCAGAAACGGACTTTCTGGGACTCTTCGGAACGTTTTTCGGAAATCGGACTAAGTTCCAAAAAGTGGATTTATGATATTTTTTGTGATATCAACAGATCTCGACGTTTCATGCATTTTTTAGTCGTTTGACATCAACATTAAAATTTAGATATTTTCGAATTTCCTCTGGTCCTCTCTTGCGTGACAACGTGATATTCGAAATTTTGAAATCAATTTTTGATAAACATTTTTTTTCGAGATAACATAAGGTTTCGATGTTTTATGCATTTTTAAGTAATAAATTTAGATTTTAACAGTTTCCCTTTGGTGATTTTTGAGAGTCAAAAAGATCGAAACTTTGAGCGCTTTAAGGCACCCTTAATCAAGTCCGATTGAGCTGGAATTTTGCACCGGTCAGTTTTTGGTTCAATCAAAATGTTTTTAATCAGTTTTCAAAATTTTACTATGAACTTTTTCGCATACATCCCTTGCCACCCTACTAAATACAGTGTACACTACTGATGGGCTCGGTAGATTAGAACTGGATTACATCACACACTGATTGAGCGATAGAAAATGATGTACTTATACAATTTCGCCATAAATTTTTGAATATATTAAACGTGTTTGCCCAGAGTAAGGTAAGTCAAGCAGCTGTTTTCTAATTTTCATGTACTTTACTCATGAAGTCCTTAACACTTTTTTTTCTCCAAACTACATATTTTGAAATTTGGCTGAATCTTCAAACGCTAAGGAGTCAAAATTAAACTACCTGGAATTTTCTAAAGCAAATGATAGTGTTATCAAAACAGTTTATCAGTTTCTTCCAGTCATCTCATTTCCCATCACAAGTTTATCCCGGCAGACGCAGATTCCTTCGCTGTTACAGAATCCTCCCCGATAGAGTCGGGCCAAACAGGAGGCAGCACAAGCACTGTGCTGTATACCGAGTCCACTCAATAGATCACAGGTTGCTCGCTTCGCTCTGGGAGGTGGTTCTGAAAATTTAAAGATGTTTGAGGAACGATGGCAGTTGCAAAACAAAAACGCAAACTTGACTTATAATTTAGCATAAAAATATACAGTCAATATGTGCTGCTGAAAACAGAAGTAATTTGAACGTACTTACCCATTTCGTTGAGCTCTTTCGATTCCTCGAAAGAATTGAAGTGTACAGGACTGCGAATGGAATCAACACCGAAAACAGCAAATACAATGCTTAGAATAATAAGCTTTGATTTCATGTTGAATTTTTGTCGACTTTCTCGTTCTGAACTCAAATATCCAATACCGGCACAAGTTGAAATTTTATTAGTTTTTATCATCTACCAAAGAGATAAAAATCTTCAAAACTTTTCCTAAATGATATTTGACGATTGTTTTATTGCTCTGAGTCGATCACCTGAACTAGCCACTAATTGATTGCAGTTAGTGCTATAACGAGCTTAGACGGTGCGTATAGGGTAACGGACCTATTCTTGGACCGCTTTGGAAAGTGGATATGCTATTTTCTTGAATAAAAATGTAGATGTTACAATTTTTTACTGCTTTATCGGTTCATTACACAGATCGAGGCTTTTTCTATCTAAACATATCGTCGTTTGTTGAAATGTAACAAGATTTGAGCCTAAAAACGCATTTCTTCGATCATTACTCTGGTTGGTATTTTGGACCGCCAGGTTTCTATTTTGGACCACCCTCTGGACCTATTTTGGACCACCCTTAAACTAAATAAGTTTTTTTTCTAAACTTTGCTATATTCAGGTAATCTTGTCTTTTCTTATTCTTGTACAAAACTTAACTTTGTTTGTTTGATGATAATAGAGTGAAAACAGAAAAACTTCTCCGTTATATAGTGTGTTTCAAATGTTTTGAAAATTCAGACAGCACACTGCAATCTCGGTAAAGTTTGTTCTGCAGTGTTAAATACTGGCCAGTTGGCTTATATATTTGGTTTAAATTGTTCTTATATTAACGGAAATATTTCAACTGTTACAACAATTAAACTCGTGGCATATTTGCCGATGTGTTGTCGTTTTTTTCCTCCTCCTTTAGACGGAGTTTATATTTCGTCTCTTCTACTTGACAAAGAATTTTTTTTCTCAACCCTGAATGGTTTTAACTTCTAGAGCAAACTGTCAATAATTTTTCATGAAACATAAAAGAATGACTTAATTAAAAATTGGTGCATGTCCAGTTTTCTCATGTTTTTAAGCTTCTTTAATCTGTAGGTTTTGACAACTGATCATCAAACATTTGCCATTAATGTGGACTGTTAGATTAACGTGTTAAACCACGTCAATAGTGCACAAAAAGTAAGTTAAAACAATGATTGGTTTGGTTTCATGCCGATTCAAGTAAACCCTGTCTAAAGGCGAGTTTGGCATTCAACAAATTGATTAAATAAAATAATGCCAAAATTTTAAATTTCATTTATGATAAGTGATTTAAATAGTGTGCATAGTTCTTTCATATCGTCGTTCAACGTCTTTTTACGTTCATTTAAAATTAACAGCAAGTTTAATACCCAGGTTATGTTGAGTGGTCTAAAATAAGTCCCTAAGAAATAAAGCAGGACCTATTTTCGACATGGGTCTGATTGCTATTAATACAAGCTTTTTCGGTTCTTCGAGCTTGAAAACTAGTTTTCAAGTGTTTTATCATAGCTGTGAACATATTTGTAGTTGTTAAATTCATCACAGCTATGCAGAAAACCTCTTGAAAGTTGACTCCAATAATGGCACGTCCTCCTGAAATGGCCTTGATTCGGTAAAACTGTGAAAAATCACAACTTTATTTTCAATTTTCTCTACTTTATCAGCTCATTTGAGTGAATTTTTCGATACGATTAGAATCAAAAGAAGTAGATTTAACTATTATGTTCAAAATTTTCACGATTAAAATGATTTATGAGAGAAATATTGTAAAAGAGCTCCAAAATATGTACCCAGTCCAAAATAAGTCCGTTACCCTATTTGCGTATGAAATTCTCAATAAGGCTGGAACAAATTTCAATACCTTCTTTTGTCACTCCCCCCTTCGAAATTTCCGAAAAACCCGAAGGGGGTAATAAATAAGGTATTTAATGTAAATTTCGAAAAAAAATCAAATATGCGAAAGATAACAAGAACAAAAAAAAATTTTGGAAGGTGTAAGGTATTTCACCTTTTTTTTTGTTTCGATTATAGTCGTTTTACCATCATTATGGCATTCGCGACTTTATCAACGTTGCAGTTGGCGGATCGTTATTGAAAAACTTATCCGGTACAACTGTGTAGACTCTTGGGCTCGAACTCGCGGACATCTGCTCAGGAGACAACAGACTTGCCAACTGAGCTATATCACAAGCCCTAATTTCACCTTTTGTTTTCTTGATTTTATTGAATTTTTCGGTAAAAAATTACTTGATTTATAGTTTATGTGCAATGATATGATGTGCAATTTTGTTGCATACGAACTTATGTACAAATTATTCTTATTTGATTGTTTTTCGCAATGTTTTTTATTGTCCTCCCTAGCGCAACTCCGAGTGACAAAAGAAGGATTTTAAGTTTGTTCCGGCCTAATTAGTCCCGGATTAAATGGTCATATACTTTATTTTATAAATTTTACAGCTTTAGATTACATTTAAAATGTTTCCAGTTGATTTGTGTATATCCGCAAATCAAATTCTAATCTAATAATGAACTTCCTTGGAGGTGTAATTATCCGTATAAGATTGTATGCCGGACCGGCATTAACAATCTTTCTAATTACTGGCATTGTCCTCCCAGCACAACCCAGCATATGTCTGAAAGAAACCAAATTAAACATGTCCCATATCCTATCACCAGACAAAGCAGGATGGAAATAATCAGCCAACTAGGACATTGTCGAATGATGTAGCTTTTTAGACTTTAGTTTAAAGTCCACTTAAAAAAATAGAAAATTGTTATGTTAACGTGTATGGAACATTATTGTTTAGCTTAAATAATTTAATTTATAAAACAATAAAAATGAAACGTCATATGCCGTCATGGGCATCTCAAACAAAAGAAAAGTGAGCTTGAGCTTGCTATCAACTACGGTCCACCTGCAGCCCCTACTGACCAATGGCATAATGGTTGCACTCCGTGATTGGTTCGAGATAATCAACATTGCACAATGAACCAAATGAAAGATTGCTGGGAACAAGCAATACAATCTCACTGTACAAGTTTGAGAATTTCCCACTTTAATATGAACCAATAACGACGCCGCACATAGGAGTACTCTATGGAAAAAGTTGGCCAAAACCATTTTTTCTCTTTAAAATGATTAAAAATCTTTTTTTCGTTGTTTTCAAGTATACACAACTCATTTTTAACCAAAATTTCAAATTTCTTAATTTTGGTCTTTATGGGTCACTTGCTGCACCCTTATAAAATGTTTGTTTTCAAGTAAATTCGAAGCAAACCAGCCGATCAACTATCAGAAATGATGAAAAATACCATTTTTTAAACAAACAAATAAAACGCAATAAAAAACGTTTGTATAATACAAAGTAAATGCATGGCATGCTCGCTATCTGAAACAAAATTAGGGACACAAATCGCTCAAATTTTTAGATTTCAAAATTGAAAATAGCTCGAGTTCGCAAGTATGCGCACGATTTTTCTTTTGGAAATGTTTGAGGAAGTTAGAAGCATTCGTGTGTTATGTGAAATTTTTCCCGGTGGAGCCCGGAAGATAAACTTCAACACTAATTTGTAAAAAAACAATATAGATTTGTTAAAAAAAACATTGCACTATTTTGTTTAGCTTCTCTACTACAAGTGTTCATCAAGAAATGAACGCAATTTCAACCATAATTCATTGGTCATATTAAAACTGAAGATTTGTAGAAGAAAATTTGTTAATAGTCACATTATTCTGCGTGTTACGCAGTCTGTAATTGTACCTGTTTACACCAAATTTTGGAAATTTATAATTTTGATTCATCAATGTTTCGAGTTATGCCATTACAAACTCACTATGCCGATGGTTTAAAATCGATAACACTAATATACAACAACTATCTAAAAACCAAAAACCCTAAAAAAAAATAATTTTTCTCAAATTTTAATTTCGAAGTTTTGGCTAGGATTTGGGGTAAAATACTCCTGTGTGCGCCGGCCAAGTCCGTGTAGTCCGTGTAGTGATTTGTTTTGAGGAGACCGGCTGTACGCCATCCTTCCACAAATCTCACGCTGAGTATTAAGGGGTAAGGGTAATATGGCGTGGAATTCACCTTGGTAAGTGAAGAACCACTAAAAACCTGTGCTACAAATTTCTACAACTTTTAAATTTTCTTAAATTCATAATTTTTTCTTAAGATCGTGCAAAACACTTAAAAGAAAAATGTTCTTTAAATTTGGTTGACTAGATCAAATGAAAACTAGACATGAAATTTTAAGTAGACATTGCATTGCAAATTGGTATGCATTACGAATTTCTATTGTACATTCATTATCTGTTTTCTAATAGTGTTTTCGTTTATTGCCAGTGGTAACCTAGTTATCCACGAGTTTTGCCCGAACTGCTGTTTTTGTGTTCGTTTATTAATTCAGAAGTCCACTAGTTTTGCCCGAGGTTTGAACCTCAAGCAGGCGGTTGCAACCCGTAGAAGTTGTCAGTGTTGGGGGTAAGCATAAGGTTGACTATAGCAACCATATATTTGCATCGTCCCGGGTGACGATTCTGTTTGTTTATTCGGAGAAAGTTTTGCCCCGCGCCGGTGGAGAAAAACGAAAACGGCATAAGTATGCCCTCCTCTAGAAATTATTTTTTTCGAAAACGTCAATTATAAGCTTGGTGAATTTGAGTTGCAGAACAAAATTTACACTTTTTAACTTAAGCAGCCAAAACAAATTAATAATATTGGTACGCCTCTCTTTTCAGATATCCTTACCTAGATAAGCCTAGCTGGGAATAGTTTCTTGAAGAAGAAGTATGAAGTTTATCATCTAGAACTGTTTTGAACTGACTCTTACCTGAATTTCAATTTTGAAAACAAAATACCTATGCTCTTTGATTAGAATGTTTATAGCTTCTGAAACTTTATATCATCGATTAATAATTGATCAAATATTTATAGTTTAATAAAGGAACACTCCTCTTTTGAAAAACTTATTATGTAACTCAAGCTCTAATCACCAATTTTTAATCGTAAAAATTTTATAAAACTAAAAATAAAAGTGTGAAAATCTTCAGATATTTCTTGCTTATTTTAAACTTAGCTTTCATTTACATTCCCTCCTGAACTTTATTTATTAGCTGTAGCTGTAACATAATTTTAAGTTCAGTGCTACAAGTTTTAAAACATAGGTAGGTATTATTATTCGTTTCGAACTGTTTGGAACAAATGGTGCTTTAAAAAAATTCAAGCATACATCAATTTGACAAGCCATTGTTTTCCTTACTTTGTTTTATTAAAATTGGCATTAGCGATATCAAATCAAATTTTAAATCAAAATAGTTTAACATGGAAAGATTACTATCAATTTTACTTCGATTCAAATAAATCGTTGAATAAGCTCACCAAAAATGTCGTTTGCCTAATTTTTCGAAGTTTTTGGAAAAAACTCTTGAATGTATACCTATTACTTGAAAGTTAAATTGTACTTTTGATTTAAAAAACATCGTTGAAATACATCACCCGAGCAAATATTTTGTAGCCCAATTTTTTCATTATTACTCATAACACTCATCTTAAAATCAGACCGGTCTTGTAGAAATATGATCCAATCGCTTTCTGGCGCAGCTCCAGAGCACTCCGAGGTACAATCTTCGCCGCATCGGAATCAGGAAGCCTAACAGATTATAGAAACCTGTAATCCTCAAGCACAACACAATTCTCACTCACAACTGCACTTTCAAATTATAAAAAACATAAAAACTATTCAAATTTTCAATTTTTTGACACGATATGAAGTTTTTGCGTCTTATCAAGCCAGAGCCTACTACGATCCTCCCCTCCAAAACAAAAGAAACGTGGTTGATTAACTCGAGAACTGATCATGCAAATGGAACCATATCTAGCATGGGAGTATTTTTTTATAACAATAAATGTTTCTAAAATGGTTTTGTCCTTCCAGTGAGGAGAGGCTCTCATTTTTTGTATAACTCAAGTGATTATCGAGTGATTGAAACCAAATTTAGCATGGGAGCGATTTGGACACAAATTTTTTTTCTATGATTATTCGATACCCTTTCCGCCTTTCCGGTAGAAGTGAGGAAGAAATGAAGGGCCCCTTTACAATTTTTTGCTTAGGTAAAGCTTAGTTCTTTTAGAAATGGGACACTTCCTTTTGCTAACAACCCCGTTACTAGTAATCGGACATTCAAAATTTTTACAACATTTTGCTGCCTGTGAAGAGTACTATCAGAAGTATTTTTTTCTAAAATTTTGAATTAACGCGTTTTTGAGATATTTTGAGATTTTGATATATAGAAAAGCGAAAAACTAAGTGTAGATCGCTGATATGTTCAAACAAATTTTCTTCGATAAGCTGAAAGTGTTGCCAAGTTATAAGTCATTAAAACCCAACTTCAAGCAACTATTTTTTGTTAGTTCCAGAGCTCGTAAGCTGTGTAGCCGGTTTTTGCTGTTTTCAAAAGCCTAAAAAGAATAATCTTGTAGGTACCCTTCGCAACTTCGCAAATCTATATCAACCGATTATATTTTAATATCAATCTCATGATGGTTTTACTTCGTTGTTGTCAGATTTTGCTAGCAAAAATTCCCTTTAAAACGCTTTAAAGAGGCTTAAAAATAATCAAGTTTTGTTAATTTGCAAACAGCTGTATCCACTAAATTGAAAAGGGCTGAAAAAAACAAATATTTCCGTACCAAGTTTGATATACCACTTTTGATTCTAAAATTTAAAAAAAATGGCTTTCATCCAAATCTTCTTTCTTGGCTTCAATCATACTTAACCGATTGAACACAAATTGTTCGCTTCAAAAACGAATTATCCAAACCCGTAACTGTAACCTCCGGTGTGCCTCAAAACGGATTGAATTCCTTATATATGCTGACGATATAAAACTTTTTCTGAATATCAAATCAACCGAGGATGTTGAAGCGTTTCAAAACGAAATCAATGTGTTCTATGAATGGTGCAACAAAAGTCTACTTCAATTGAACGTTAAAAAAGGCAACTCCATATCGTTTAGTAGAAAACAAATTTACCCACTCATTGGAACTAAATTAGGTAGTGAAACGGTTCAAAAATGCCAAATTGTAAGAGATCTTGGTGTCATCTTGGATTCGAAACTTACGATTTTAGAACATCAGAACACTATTACTAATAAAGCTTATTGCATGCTAGGATTTGTTAAGCGTTTCAGCCACCATTTTCAAGATCCATACACCATAAAGTCACTTTATATATCTTATGTACGATCGATATTAGAGTATTGTAGTGTCATATGGAATCCTTATTCAAATAATCACGCGCAACGTCTTGAATCTGTTCTAAAAAAAAATTTTATTGTATGCACTCCGTAAAATAAACTGGATCACATTTCCTCTTCAGTCATACGAATCACGTTGTAAGCTAATTGACATAGAACCTCTCAGTAAACGTAAAGAATTTTCTCAAATTTCGTTTTTTAATGATATTGTTACATAAAGAATGAACAGTCCTGAATTTCAAAACTCCATTTTTATGCACCCTCCCGTTCATTAAGAAACAAACAATTATTTTACATTAAAGTTTATGACAAGGACTATGCAAAATATCAACCCATTAATCAAATGATGTACAAATACAATGCAGAAAGTGAAATTATAGACATAACGATGAATAAAACACGATAAAAAATTGCATTTAAAAACATATACAGTACCGTTCATAATTGTATAGAAATTGGAAGCACGCGCACTGTCAGTTCGACTTTGAACTTCCATATCTTTTGACTCTGATGATATTTTTTGATCAAATTTTCTGCGTTAGATAGATCAACTATCACACTATTAAATCACAAAATTTGAGCTTTCTGGAGTTTGTGTGGCCTGAGAAACAGTCATTCTACGAAAATCGGACTTTTTGGACTTTTCTCATTCAAACTGAAATATCTCAGTAACTGCGCTACATTTTTCGTTGAAATTTTGCAGAGTGATTGTTGAAATGTAAAGCTATCATGTCTGAATTTTTTGAAAAGTTTTATCGATGGGATCAAAAGTTACGCGAGGTACAATATTTCAGGCATGAACCTAAAAATGCGATTTCTATAGAATTTTGGACGATTGTTTTCATAGGAAACTCCTAATTTATGTTTAACAACCAGTAAATCTATTCCAACCAAAAAATCAAAACAATATTGCGAGATTCTGATTTCAAAACACAAATAGATCTTTAATTTCATTTTTTCATTTCATCATTGCTTTTGCCAGACATTTTTCGACTGATTTGTGGATGGAAACGATTATGTTCTCATGAATCGTCCAAAATTCTATAGAAATCGCATTTTTTGGTTCATGCCTGAAAAATTGTAATTCCCGTAACTTTTGATCCCATCAATAAAACTTTCCAAAAACTTCAGACATGCCTACTTTATATTTCAACAATCACTCTGCAAAATTTCAACAAAAAATGTAGTGTAGTTCCTGAGATATTGCAGTATGAATGAGAAAAGTCCAAAAAGTCCGATTTTCGTAGAACGACTGTATCTCAGGCCACACAAACACCAGAAAGCTCAAATTTTGTGATTTAATAGTGTGATAGTTGATCTATCTAACGCAGAAAATTTGATCAAAAAATATCATCAGAGTCAAAAGTTATGGAAGTTCAAAGTCGAAGTGACAGTGCGCGTGCTTCCAATTTCTATACAATTATGAACGGTACTGTACATACAACTACAAAATAATAGATAACATTAGTTTTAATTAGATTTAAATAAATAAATAAACTAAAATTATATCTGCGGCTCAGTAATGTCAATCAAAGGGATCTTTGGTAAAATTCATAACTTATGGTTTGGCACAAAATGCAGAGTTTTCAGCATAATCCTTGTTAAAATTGATTCTAAATCTGCAGTAGAGTAAAGTGGGGCAAGAGTACGCACTTAGTTGTGTACTTATTGTATCTCTTCAAAGAACAAAGTATCGATCATAGTAATTAAACCAAATTAAAGTAAGGCTCTTTACCTTGATTGTATGACGCAAAAAGTTTTAATTATGTTTGTAAACATTGATAAAAAATCATATTTTTCAAAAATTACCAAATCGTACTCTTACCCCACCAGTGGGGCAAGAGTACGCATGAGGTGGGGCAAGAGTACGCATATAATAAGCTCATTGTATTCCATTCTGGTCCGGTGTAATTGAGGTCTTGAATCATTATAATCGTTTATTAAACAAAACGAAACCTTTATTTCATAAACAATAGTTAAAATAAAACAGTGATTTTATGGGTAACGCTGTTCGCTTAGCAAAGGCAAAGGCGAAGCGACGCAAATCACTGAAAGTCAGACCGTAAAAAGCACTGTGCAGCGCTCTGCAGTGATTTACGAGATCCTCTGACTGTTGAGGAGTAAAAACTGAAGTGAATTGTCCATGGATTTCAGCACCGAATCCCTGGTCGAGAAAAATGATTGTTATTCACAATTCAATACAAAAATATCTTCTGTTGATTACCCTCTTAAGGCGTTTACGCAAGGTTAATTCCGAAGTCCCGAGGCTTTCAGCAATCCGGCGCTTCGATTCTCCGTCCTTCAACCGCTGCCTGGCGTTTTCCAGCATCTCCGGAGAGCAAATCTTCTGGATAGTTTTCCTTTTGAACGTCCTGATTATTGAAAACTTGATTATTCTTTGGGTTAGCTTTCCAAATGCTATCAAAAAGACGAAGGAAACCAACGCGTACTCTTGCCCCACCAAACCTGCGTACTCTTGCCCCCTACGATCATTTGTGAAAAAAGCTAAAAGTGCTAAATATTCCGATCATATCCTGGCATGAGTGTTCCACAGATTTAATCTATATTAATTATGTGTCCTTTGTCACGTATGCAGATTTGATTAGCAAATTTCCACGAAGCGTAATAATGTTTCTAAATACGCATAAAATTACATAAAAATTGGAAAAACTAAAACTTATCTCATTTCTCCGACGTGCGCGAACCAAACCACAAACAAAAACACATATGATCAGCTGACTCGATGACCTGTCAAACCGGTACAGTGTTGCTAGTTTCAGTGTTGTCGTTTACTGTAAAAGCCTAGTGCGTACTCTTTCCGCCTGCGTACTCTTGCCCCACTTTACTCTATAACAATAACATATGTGTTTGACAATCAAAAAGTTACCCTATTTTGAGTCTGTTTCGGGGTGAAGTGTTTAATTTCGGGAACCACACTGACGTTCTGATACCTAAAGTTTGGTTCGATGCGTTTGTTAGAGATTTGACAGCTGTTTCAGTCCTCTACTAAATTGCCCTCAATTTCTTTCAAAAGAGCAGTATTGGACCGGAAAATAGCAGAAATTGAAGGAGGAGGATGCAGCCACCTAAAATACAGATTAGACGAAGTATAAGTTATAATTTATTTTTAAAATTATCATAAGATTACCTTTATTTCTTTTATAGAAAGTATTTCGATTAAACGAATTGTTTCTGAGATACATGCATTCGTAACTGTCCCATTTCTAAAAGAACTTTATGCTTTTTTATCGGACTTCTTGTACTTATAAGAATATAATCTTCATGAGCTGTAAGAAACGAATTCGTTCTCTAATAAAAGGTATTTCAACAAAAAAATTGTACATTTCGTAAATTTTCACGAAAAGTACGCTAATTGTTCGGTCGGAAAAGAGTATATGTACTCTTAAAAGAGTACGTATGGTATCCCTACGTATGGGGTCCCCATCCCTGGTATGGGGTGCCTCGAAGCGCTCGAAGTTTCGGTTTTCGACCCTCAAAAATCACCAAAAGGAGGAATCCAAAGGCCACCGACCATGGCTTAGAGGATAGCATTCGAGTCTTCTAAGCCAGAGGTCATGAGATCGAATCCCGGTCACGGCATACATTACTCTGCTGGTGGTTTTAGCGTTTACAAGATGCTAGCCATCTTATCCTCGAAAGATGGACGCTTAGGTTAAGTAATAAGATTTCTTCAAAGAAACATGAAGTTTCACTGAGATCCTATATGTGTGTGTTCGTTTAAAAAAAAAAGTCCGATTGAGCTGAAATTTGGCACAGGTCAGTTTTGCCAGTCATTGCCACCTTAATCTAAATATATGCCAACGGTGCGAATTGAAAATATTCATTCCCATTTGCCACACAAGTTGCAGTTGGGTTAAGAAATTTTAGTTATCATCCTTGGTAATGTGTTTTTGTTGCGTTATTAATCGCTAGAACCACCCCTCCGGCTTTCCATGACTAAAGCTTTCTAAGAAGTGCCTAAACTAACGTTGAAACACATGGGTACTGAGAATCCTTGTTATTGAAGCGATGAATCGTGATGTTCTTTTTTAAAGCAAACCTATAAACTTCTCTACTAATCTATAGTCTTTTTCTAGGAAGGTTGAAGCGAAGATTTTGATGAATTTAAGCTTTAAATTTCAATAATAAAGATTTTTGAAAATCAAAATTAAATATCCAATCAGTTCAGCTATATGTCTCATCAGATGTAATGAAATGATAATTTGATAAAAAAAACTGACTTCTATGAAAAATATAGCTACACAATTGTTTTTGTCTGGAAAACCCAAATTAAAATAATTCAGAATATATCGGAAACGATACGAAATTAACAGTAGGGGAGATAGGGGCATAACGAACACCCGGGGAAAAATTGGGCTTTTCTAAGAAATACGTATTTTCTCAAATAAATTTTCATGAGGTACAGTTTCTAGTTCCTATAGTATTAATTTTTCAGCAAAAAAAGGAATTTCCTAATCATCTTTACAGAAATATTTAAAAAAAACCCACTAGGTTCTCAAGTGACGAAAATATAATTTTTGAGCACCGGAAAATAAGCTCTCATGATCGTTAATCATCTTGATCTATAATGCAAGCACTGAAACCTGATGTACACATTGTTCCTCAATTTTCACCATCATTAAATTTTTGATTTTTCACTAAAATCAATTTTAAAAAGCCTTTTTACTTTAACTTGTTGACTCGGGGCAAACAGAGCACCATTGATCGGGGCATGATGAGCATTTCCTGCCGTAGAATCTAGCAGCGAATTCAACTCGATGAAGTCAACTGGACCATAGAGCTACAACTTGACTAGTTTACATCTGACGATTAAGCCTATTGGTAAGGTGTCGGTGAGGTAATCAGAAGCCTCGAGTTCGATCCCTGGTTGAGACGATTTTTTTTTTCATTTACTATTATGCCCCTACAGTGACTGATTTTAAGCTTTCGGCAAGATTAGAAATTAAATATGATAATAAAGGTTGAATCTGTAAGCCGAATCTAAAATCTTAGTTTTTATTTTTTCGAAATAAATAGAAAAGCAGTTTCCGATTTGAGTTTTTTTTATTGTTTTTTAATTTTCAGAATTAATGATCATTTTATATTCTTGTATTACATTTTTTTCATGAAACATAAAATTTAAACCTATCTCCTAAAGCTTGAATTCCAATTCATTTTCTTGTTTGTTCAACATTATTTTGAAATGTCAGTCAAATGTTTCCCACAAATGTGATGTTTCTGTTTCTGGTGATCGGATTTGTCTTTTTTCGATTTTTTTTAAATTATCCCCAAAATCTTCCTGAATTAAAAACAGATTAAGACCTCGTTTCCGGGGTGCTTCGACAGGTACAAACACCTTCGTTGGTACAGTATCCACCCACGAAACCTCGAATGATACAGGAAGCAGCACAGGCAGAATGTTTCACGCCGATGGCACTGAGCAGATCACAAACGGCCCGTTTCTGCCGGAAATGATGCTGCGAGGAGTCCATTCTCAAGGGTTCAATTTCAGCTGAAAATGAAAATTATAAAGTTTAAGTTATTGCCTTCTTCAGAATTCTTACTTGAACTCTGGATTAGAAATTGTTAGATTCCAGTTTGAATTTTTGTTCTTACCGGAGTCAAAAGATTCTCCCTCATCTTCACTTAACAAGTTTTCGGCTTGAACAACACTTGCACTGGAGTAGAAAACACCAACAGCAATCAGTACACTGAAAATCAAGAAGTATTGCTTCATCTTGAAACGGTTCGCTCCGATACTCTCGTTCTAGATCAACTGGCGAGGTTAGAATGTGGTGCTGCATTGTGGATCAATGAAGTTTTTATTCGAACAATCTGACTTTCTTCGGGAAAGCAAAAATCACCAAATTTACTACCCAGTGAGCATTCAAATTTTTGTCGTTACTTTTCACGTTCATTAGCCAGTTAAGGTTGCTTACTGTCTGTCGTTTAATTACCATGCACAGTGACTTACGCGCCATTGAGACTGTCCCAGAATTCGGTGATTCTACAAAACTTTCTAGTGTGAATTTTTTTATCGGTACCATTCAGTGACTTTTGTCAAGTGTGTTTTCCGATAGCTTTTCCGAATGAAATAAAATAAAATTAAACTAAAAGTTTTTCTTTAGAAAACTGATGCTTAGATTTAAGTTATCTCAGGTTATACCCCCACAGTGCGTTGAATATTCAGTGATCTCTCGCTAGCACTCGAACTTTGTGATGATTTTTGTGGAGCCGCCTTCAATCATGTCGTTATGCCGATTTTGCGTAGTATCTGTCGCGCGTTCCCAGTAGTTTGGTAGCCTAATTGGCACGTGGGTCACCAACTGTCTCAATTGAATTTTAATCCACACCTCGTTAACAGAAAACGGATTGTTTCATCTTCTCAGAAGTGAGGTTTTTTCTACGTTAGGATTGATTCATGTACTCGGATAATTATATTCGATAAGCGCTCATAACGGGTTGTTTATTCAAATTAATTTCGTAAATATTGACAATTGCGATTGATTCGCAATAATTTAAAAGCACGGAAAGTCAACCGTTCAATTAAGTGTTACGAAATAATGGGAACAACGACCCCATGCTAAGTAGTCATAACTTAGTTTACCGTTGTTGCAAACCTTGTTGACATAAACCTATATTTTACCTGAATCGACGAGCTAGGTCATCTATAAAGATTAAAGACTATAATTTCAGGCTTCATATAATCTAGTTTAACAAATAAATGCTACTTTCTGACTCTTGACGGAAAACTTCGATTTCCTTTTAGCTCGGATGACAAAATCGTTGTGCGCAACACAAGCTAAGATCAAATTTTAAGTTTAGTTAAGCTTCTAGTTCTGGAAATAGTGAAAACTAATTATGCAAAAGTCATAAGTTTGCTAATGTTGCTAAATGATGATGACACTTGCACTCCCTCTGTGGGTTGCTAATCAGCTTGTAATCACTAAACGACTCCAAGTAATTTCACATATTTACCAGCGTAGAGAGGTGCGTAGCTTATTGTCGTTATCATATGCAGCTTGATCATGACGACATGTAATTGATAATTTGATTTAATTAATTCACTTATGCCAATGTGTTTTATTTTTTGCCAAACAATTCTGTGAAATGAATTATACTTTATTGCACGTGCTTCAGAAAACTAGTTCCATTAAAAGATCATTCAAATATGTATATGTACATTTACACTCAAACTTTTATATATTTACCAGCTGACCCTGTGTGCATTGCTAGACCATACATATTTTTTTTATTTGCTTTTCAGAATTTATGACTTATTTATTTCTATGGATTCCATCCTCTCTCCATTCACATTTCAGTGTTGGGAGAGATCACGGACTATCAATTTTAATACAAATCATTTATGTAGATAACCAAACAAAGTCACATGCACATTTACATTTTTTATAAGTTTTAAAGTCATGCAAAGTAAACTTAAACCCTTAAACTTTTTTCGTATAAAAATCCTTTCATGTTAAATATGATCACATTTATCCATATATAGTTTTAGATTTATGCCAAAAAAATGTGTATGTGTGTATCCCTTCCTCTTCCCATCTCCCTACTGACTGAAAGGTAGAAGGGGTCTCAAGTAATCATATTCATTTTGTCGTAGTTATATAATAGCGGTTCCTAACATATGTATTAGCTTAGCTTAGCTTAGCTTGACTGACTACTCACATCCACCTTGAATCATTGAACCCGAAATGTACCTTAAAAAGTCGTTTAATTTAAAAGTATTCTAGTATACTCTGTGATTAATTTCTAAACTTGGTTTAAATATATTCAATACATTTCGGATTCCAAGATCGCAGGAATGGCTCAGTAGAACAAGTTCCACATCGCCAATGGTTGCTGCCTTCCATTTTGTTCAAAGGTCAAATGAACGGAACCTGGGATTTGCTACACATTCACAATGCACAAAACCGATGGTCTATCTTTAAAAATCAATAACGGTACTGGCCACGTCCTAATATAAAGGTTAGGAAAAATGAGAAAGGGATAAAAGAACAACTTTATGCCTAAGGACCGAGGTCACCTCTGCATCCTTGCAAAAAAAAATTTGGTTGGGGGAATGTGGGGGAAAGATAATAATTAGGAAACACTTTTGACTAGTGTTAAGCTGATAGCCTTTTCTCCTGAAATATATTTTAAATTTATTTAAACATTTTAGCGAAATAAGAAACAAAAATTTTGAAAGGTGATTATGACTAAAACACATTCGAAGTCAATCGTATAAACTTGATTTCCATCTTCATCTGTATCTGTTATAGTTGTTGCTCACATAACTCAAAGTTCGAAAGGATATTCGAACTGATGCTCTTAATCATTTTTATGTAGGAATTTGAAAACGTATGAAAAGTGTAAAAGTTCAAATATTTTGGAGAAAAAATGTAGAAATACATTGGAGAAATCAAGGTCAAATAGAACGTTTTACCCTTTTTTTTTTAAAGAGAAATGAAGAGAATTAACACTATGTCAATTTTCCAGCAATTTTGATTGGATTATTAATGTTATGACTTCCCGCATTTGATCAGATATATCAAGATTTAACTCAAGCCCTGTTTATGAGTCAAACATGATATAATTTTTTTTTGTTTTTTTTTTGTTTCGATTATAGTCGTTTTACCATCTTTATGGCATTCGCGACTTTATCAACGTTACAGTTGGCGGATCGTTATTGAAAAACTTATCCGGTTCAACTGTGTTCGATGTTTACTCTTGGGCTCGAACTCGCGGACATCGGCTCAGGCAGGAGACAACAGACTTGTCAACTGAGCTATATCACAAGCCACAAACATGATATAAATGAATAACGATCGCTTTAAACTTTCGAACATTTGAATAAGGAAAAATCAAGTTATTGAATAAGTCAATCCATGTTAATTTTTTTAAACCAAAAAGGACCAATTTTACAATAGAACTGATTAAATTGTTATTTTGAATTGGTGAAATAACGATTAGTTTAAGAACATTGAAAATCATTTAATCAAAATTACGAAATGTTTTTTTTTTTTGCGGCATTATTAATGTGCCACGAATATTTGTGAATATTTTTAACATTGACATCATTTTAGTATTGAAATTAAACTTACAAGTTTTGATCAACTGGTTATAAATAAAATATGAGAATACTTAGCTATAACGTTTTCCGGATACCAAACATCAATACACGACTTCGAAGGTTTCATCCCCGATTAATATGAGTGGCCGACAGCATTCCAGGAAGACAGGACATATTTGTACATAACTTTTGAAATGAGGGTTTGAGACCTCTAGAAAATTTCTCCGTCTTGTAGGGCTGATACCGGAAAACCTTTGGTTTTGACTTTAACTAGATTTGAATTGAAATTTGAACGGTCTCGAAAATTTTCTTCAAAAGTTAAACACCTGATAGTGGTTCCTAATATATGTATTAAGGAAAAACTGGAAGAATCCTCAACTCATCATAGAAAAATTTCTCGAACCCCAAGAAACACTCATGTGAAATTAAGTCGTATTTTCTACATCAATTCTTGAGTATAGCCAAAAAAAAAAGTCCGCTAACTAACCCCTTTTCAATTGCGCCTCGAATAACTGTTTCTCGTACCCAAATATCCTGTCATTTGCTTTGTTATACAAACAATTGTTTGAGAGCCTTGTGCTCATTCTATCTTCCTAACGTAGGAATGAAGGTGTCTCGTCAACATTTCTTTTATTAAAATACTATCACATGGCCGCAGTAACGGAAAGAGAGTGAGGAGTTTGGGGGCCGACTAAAATTATTCAAGAGTAACAATCTCCACTTAGCAGAACTAATGGCAAAACTTCGAAATCTTATCCCATTTTAATAATTCTACTAAAGTTTTAAAAAAATCTAGTTAGAACTTTAGTCCCGAATATCGAATTCCAATAAGATAACCTTCTCTAATCGCCCATACTTTTCCAGAATTTTTGCACTTAATTTGCAAAATCAAACAAACATTTTAATGGAGTTATTTAAATTATGGCTTTGCGTTTAAATTTTTTGAGTAAATTTGATCAAAATTAATGGTAACAATTTTTTGCAAGCTTAAAATATGATTTAAAATTGTATTTGATGTATTTTTTGTATTTCAATAAAAAAAGTCAAGTGTTTTTCTACATGATATTTCATTTAATAATTTCTACATCGGCGAATATTGAAAAAATATTCAAAATTTCCATGGCACGGATACATGGGGAAAAATATCTAGAAAGCTTAGGCTGCGGGGAAACGGATCACTTAAAGGCTAAATATCCTAAACGCCTTTCAGTAAACGATCGTTTGAGACAGAACAATGGAATTAGGCAGCATAAATTTGACCAGTTCCACTAAGATAGTTGAGATATGTAGCTCAGAAAGAAAGATTGGATTGGAAATGAAAAAAGAAACAAACAATTAGTTTTTGGAAGGTTTTGACACCATTTCTGTAATTATTATGTGAACACATTATTTTTAGTTTAATATTTTAATATAAATAAATATTAACAATTTAAAAAATCAAAATTAAAATTTTATATTTAATAAGAGTCAGTTTGGATCACAAACCTGAAAAAATCACAAATGCAAAATAAAATTTTGATTTTTGAGAAATCTAGATTTAACTATTTTAAACTTTACTGAAAATATATTTTAATGTTTTTTTTTAACATTACTTATATTGCAGATTCTTCTTTATCAAAGTTTCAAACAAATCTTTAATTTTAATCGAGTTTACAAGAGTAGAAGATAAATATGATTTGAACCGCAATTATAATCCCTTACTTTTATTTCTAAATATTTTTAAAAAAAATAAAACAAATATTTTAATTTTTTTTTACCTAGGACTCAAATGGTCATGCATATGGTTAAAAAGAACTAGCTTACTACTTTCTTATATAATTAAATACAAAAAGTTTTTCTTTAAAATAAAACCTTAAAATCTCTAATTCATTTTAAAAACTTCTTAAAAAATGGCAACACTAGAAAATATTTTTGAAAGATAGAAATACAAATATTTTTTTACTATTCTTTATGTACGCATTGTTGAATTTGATAGGAAAAATTTGATCACCAAAACAAATTCTTCATCTTCTTACAATACTCACATCACCATTGAAGAAAATGTTATGATTTTCTAAATTCCTAACTTATCAGAAGGCAATTTAAATTTTTTTTATAAATTTATTTTTCCAAGCTCTGACTGTTTTAAAAGTGTATTTTTTTTTTTTTGAAAAATAGTGGAGAATTGTGAGCCTTAAAATCCAAAATGACCGAATAACTAGAAAAAAATTATGAGTTGACCCAAAACTATAATTTCAAAATTCATTTAGTCGTTTTCAAGCAATTTCCGGTGAGGAAATGAATAAGAGAGTTGTGTATGATCGAATAATTCCAAAAACCTGGTTCGCGAACGTTTTGGAAAAAATCCTTATACAGGATTTATGTTCATCTCTATCGCATTGAATAAAATTGACATTATTCATAACTCTTCATTGGACATATAAATGTTACCGATCAGAAACTCAGACAAAATAATTTTAAGTTATGAATGTGTATAAAAACGTCAAAATACAGGTGGCCCTTGATTCTCCACAAGCAATGATGATTATTGATAATTCTCGCTAGTGCTTTCATTACGTCGTATGAAACATCTTAAGTATTCACAGAAAACTGTTGAGGTTATCATAACAACTTTACAATTTGTATTTCACATATGGAATATGTCGTCCAGACTATAAATATTCTAAATAGAAAAAAAAGTTACGTCTAGTTTATGTCAGTTTTTGTATTTTTTTTTTGTAATAAAACTGTTTTTTACATCTTGTTTCATACGACTTAATGAAAGCTCACGCTAGAATTCATGAAAAATTCCTTTTCCATGTGAAAGAGCAAGACAAAACTGAGACCATCGGCATATGAGCATATTTCTTGTTATATGTTTTTTTGAGATTTTTATCTCAACATACATCCGAGATATTCAGAGTAAATGGTAAATGAAAAAAAAATCGCCTCGACCAGGAATCGAGCTCGAGTCCTCTGATTACCTCTCGACACTTTACCAATACCAATTCTTCGAGTTGAATCCGTTGCTCGATTCTACATCTGAAAATGATCATCGTGCCCCGATCAATGGCGTTTATTCTGCCCCAGTGGAACTTCTCACTATGCCCCTACAGTGACTGATTTCCAGTTCGCGCAAAAAAAAATTAAAAGAAAAATGCATTTTTCAACGTTTACATTTACTGTTTAACTTTTAGTCAGTTAAGAAATTAACTTTTTTTTCGTGTCTGAAAACGAAACAATGATATAACTCACATATTTGTTATAGCTGTTTTCTATGGTGAAATAAGCGTCCTTCTTAAGATGACCATTGTGTCCTTATCTTCCCTAAAGAAGGTAAAAATGCTAAATTCTTTTGAAGAGAATCTTGATCAAAGGTATGGAAAATGTTAAACTTGAATGATTGTTTAATTTTCTGTATTCAAAAATTCAAAATTAACTGAATATTTTAAAATAAAGCAGTTCGTTTTCAGAATGTGTAGAAACTAAAATTGAAACGTGATCCTTTTTTTACTAATATCGATGATTGAAATTTTGAATGCGCACTGTGAATTGTGAATTACAAATTTGAATTCTGACTCTAAATCTGTTGTATCAGAATTTCTGTAATCAATAAATTTTCTGCTTCTACTTTCTGATATTGTATACGATATAAATATAAAGCTAAGATTTTGATTGGTTTGTTGATTTTGAATATTCTTCTTGATTTCCATAAGTGCGAAATTATGATGTATAACTTTATTTACCATATCGGAATCACAAAATCATGAAATAAAGAAGAGGTTTTGAGGAATAAATTAGAAAAACTTTTTTTTTATCTCTTGTCACAGATTTAAGGATTAAAAACATTTTCTCACCAAAGAACACAAAATCTGAAAATCCATCCCTTGAGCGATTTTATTGTACCGCCCTGACTCCAGAAAAAAACAGATATATTTTTAAGCATACGTCCGCGAACTGTTTATTTTTTTCAACTAAATGTCGTGAATGTGGTATCGAATTCAAAATTCGAGATTCATATTTATGAACAATGTTTTTTTACTTGAGTAGAATTGAGTAGAAAAAACGAGAGTTCAAGGGATAGATTTTTTTTCTTCCGCTTTAAGAGCTTTCTAACTTATCCAGGTTTATTTTGAAAAGAATCAGGAACATTCCGTCTCCTATAGAGAGGTTTTCAGAAATCTATTCGTAATATCGCCTTGAGTGGTGATAGTTAAAGTTTACTCTTAAGGATATGCAACTAGAAACATAATATAACACATAGATGCATGAATGTGAACACGAACAGCAAAATGTTTGCCTTAAACTCGAATCCATTCGATATTTTCTGCCAATGTTCAAAATGCTTTTAAATCTAGCAAGTTAGATGCATGCATAAGGTTGCCAGAATTTATTCAGCACGCATCCGGGCCGGACAAACCTGGCAATTTTTATATAAAAACCTGGCAAAATCCGGGCATTCGATTTCAAATTGAAGACCATAAATCCGGGCAATATCCTGGCAAATTTTGTCAAAACTCAAATGTTCCGCAACAAAAAACAAGAAAAAAAATTGAAAAAACTTTTTTTTTGTCATCAAAACTCATCGATTAGTTTTGAACCGTATTTATGGCTTCCAAAAAACCTTTCGTGATTATTTTTATAAAACTTGTTCAAAAAATTTCGTTTTGGAGGTGTTTGTTTTTTTTTGTTTAATTTGCCAAATAAAGTGAAAAAATCCGGGCATTTTTCAATGAAATCCGGGCAACCGGGCCGGGCCGGACTGTTCTTAAATTTAGTATTAAATATCCGGGCAAACCCGGATAAAACCGGGCTATCTGGCAACCTTATGCCAGTAGGAAGTTCAAGCGATTTCGTAAATCGAGATTTTTTTTAGAGCAAAATTTTTTTGATTATTTTCTTCGTAGCTAAAATTATCCAATGAATGGTCCCTTATTTGTCCAAAAACAACTAAATACAAAACAACTTACTGTGTTATTCATTATCTAAATCTTGACATAAAACGTTGACATTTGCAAGCAAAAGATCGGTTTTTGTTTAGCACTAAATGTAATGACAAAAAAACTGGAATCACAATGATTTTGAATAACATTATTTTTACTGGGATTTTCATCCTTTGGGATGATTCGTCCCTGAGAACTACATTTTCTTGTTTTCTTTCTGATATCAATAAAGATTGGACATTAAACCTTCAATTATCAGAAAGTGGTCTTGGAACAAAAATAACACATATTTCCTTAGAAAATTTTCACTTTATTTATTCTGAACCATATTATTGTCCATTTGTTTGATAACAAAGATTATAACCTACAATAAAACTTGTTATTTTCATAAACCAAAAAAGTAGAGAGAAGTATAATTTCGGTTCCGTGTTATATCTAGAATAATTTAAATCATTCGTATCTGTCTAAACTCGAGACAAATATCGTATTGAGTGCAGCCTGATCAGGACTATCGTTCTATCTTCGGTATTATTAATGGTCCAACGATTAATCAAATAACCTTTGATTAATGAGGATCAATCCACCATTCCATTAGGCCTCGGGCGTGTTTCGACAGATGCAGATACCCCGGCTGGTACAGAATCCTCCAACGAACCCTCTTAGGATGCAAGTGGTAGCACACACCGTATGGATCAGTCCAACTCCACTCAGCAGATCGCAAACAGCTCGCTTCTGCCGGGAATGCGTCTGGGGCTGATTCCATGCCACCGGCTCGAGGTCCACTGGAAGTTGAAAAAAAAAAACATTTGTTATAAACACTCGTACAGTCTTATCACTAATGACATAGAATCAAAGTTCTTAATTCGATTTTTAATGCACACTTTAAATTGTGAATCTAGATCTGATTTCTGAATCTGTTCCGTATTCTGAATCTAATTTTAAATCTAGATCCTGATTTTGAATCATTATCCTAAACTATGATTTTGGATTTCGAATTGAATCCAAAATTCTGGATTTTTTATCTGTCAGAGTTTTTGCTATGTTTCACCTGAATCTTGAGACTTTTTCGCACTTTCAACCAAGTCCGACTCCACAACTCTTCCATTGGAACACACCACATAAGCGACAATCAGAACACTAGAGATCAGGAAAATGGTCTTCATTTCGAATTTGACTTTGGTGAAGCTCTTTCTGGATCAACTAACGAGTTTACAATGATGTGATGCTTTGGGGAGAAGTTACGTTTTTATCCGTTCGTCTCCGGACTTATCATGGACATTTACATTTTTTATTCTTATTTCACACATTTATTTACATCCTTTTCGCTTTTCAATTCCAAATAAATATTTAATGATCTCGTGCCGCCGTTCCGCGATAACATTCCAGTGAAAGATTAGATTCCATTATCAGGTTATCATAACTAGGCAATGTTCAGTTCCTACCAACTTCTAATTCAATTAACAATCACGTGAGAGCGAAGTGTCTAAATTTCAAACAAATTCGTTTCGCACGCGTTTTCCAGATTAGTTCTTATCCGGGACGAGTTTTTCCGATATTTTTAGGGTTCATTCAAAAATAAAAAATAAAATGACTACGGGGTAATTATTTTAAAAAAGTTTTACATTTTTTAGATTCTTCTTAAAAAAATTTAAGAAAATCACGAAGCGTTTTTAGAAGAATTCCTAGAAAACCTCTAGAAAGATTAATTTTGAAGATATGTTGAAAACTTCTTAACATACTTTCTGAGACTTTCCACAAAGGGTCTTTAAAAGAACTTTGAAATACTTGCCAAAATATTTCCTTAAATATTTTTTTTAATTTTGCGAAAAATACGTGGTTAATAATTTCTCGAAAGAGTTACTTTTTGTAAGAATTCTTAAAGTACTTCTTAAAGACATCTCAAGAGATATTGCGGAAAAAAAGAATAATAAAAGACTTCTTAGGAGTTTTATTAAAGGCTTCTCAAAAGACTTTATGAAAGTCTTTTTAAACGACTGCTTAAAAAATCCTTTGTAAACTTCTTAAATTTTTTCTGGAAAATTGAGAAAAACACTGCTTTAAAGAATTATTAAAAGCCAACAAACTTCATAAAAGATTTCACAGAAACTTTAAAAAATCGACATCACCTGTACAGATCGAATGAGAAACACCCTCGGGTATATTTTTAAAACATAGAGAACTAGACAATACGGTTTCAATTTTCCGCTTTTACGGGCAATCTCGTTTTTCCTGTCTAAATTTTTCATATATCACATTATCACAACTGTTATAAACAAACGCTGCATGTGACGCATATTTTAAATCCGGCAAGTTTCTACATATTTTCCGCATCTTGCGAGAATCTCCGAAGCTTCTTCATTCATATTAATCTTAGGTCGACGTTTTGTTGTGACGAGAGATAAAAAAACTCACTTAGTTAGCTCGAAAGCCACGTGGCCCAACGACGATGAAAGCTACGACGACAGACGCAATCGAGCTGGCTGGTTGTTAGTCGGTATCAATCAATTATGCATTTTCCCAGTCTTAGGTTGTTGCATCAAGTTTGATTCGAATTGATACCTGTATAAGCTGTGATTAGCAACAGTCTTGCCATGGAGAGTGCAAATTTCCATCCGTTTTCCCGGTTTTCAAACGATCTTTTAATTGTTCGATGAGTTATGAAATATGTACGTACATTTTAAATTCGAACTTTCATCAATTATTGAGCTCTATCTTTTCTTTTCAGAAAAAGTTTTTTCAAGGTAAATTTCAATTTCATTTTTTATCTCATGTTTTGACTAGTTAAATTTCAAATTTCTTTTGATCACTTTCTATGCTATAACCAAAGAAATGAACCAGCCTAAGAGCAAGTTCACTGGTGTTGGGAATAGTGGTAGAAATTTCAACACTTACGGCACATTTTGAAAATTTTGCCATGCAAAAACATTTTCAAGATCTGTGGCCTTCTAGTTTTTTAACAACACGTGTTGTATTTTCGCATGCTGTGATGCATAAATAGCAATATTTCTATCACATACGGCTGAAATAGAAACAGTGTTGTAAAAATACAACTCACCAAGATCTTGAAAATCTTGATACCAGTGAACTTGCTCTAAAGGTGGCCCAAAGTTGAATTCGTGTTAAGCAAATTTGTCTAAACGAATTCGGAAGGTTCTATGAATACTGATTTAACTGGCTTAGTAATTTAAATCCATACCATCTATATAAATAATAAAGACTGCCACAGACCTAGTATACTTTACTCGTATGAGATACTGGAAAAAATTTTACCGAAAAATACTACTTTTATATTTGAAAGTGGGTATTTTTGGCATTTAATATACCAACATTTTTTACCAAAATTTTAACGAAGGAGTCGGAGTAGGCGTCGATTGAAAAGCGGACACAGGTTTTTTTTTCATCCTGCCAAAAATAATTTTCTTAAGTGAATTAGTGGAAAACAGTAAAATTGGGAATTGTGGATTTTTTTTTACACTGTTGGTTCCTTTAGCTATTATCCTTTGCGCAAGTTCCAAATTTGGTCCGCTGCGTAAAACAACTTTCCCGGACTGCAGTTTCTTGTTCCTAAAAAATCGAATTCATTTGAATTTAATCCGAAGCTAGATGCACCAGTTTTCCAGGCGAATTCATTCAACTTTTAGATTGACATTTTGTAATATGCTAGCCATCATGAGAATCCGAATAAGTCTGTTACGGATTGATGAGCAGAGGCTAGACCAGCCAAGGCAAGGTACTCTAAAAGTACGGAACCTCAGGGCCGGATGGCTACTGGATAACCAAGGACCTCATGGATCAAATATAAGAACCCGGAAATTTCATGTTTCTATGCTTTTTTTATTAACATTTTTATGTGGCGTGTTGTCTGTGTGTCTAAAACAATGTTCTGTGTAAATTGTGACATGTATTTGGCTCACTAACCGTGGTTGTGCTGCAGTTGCTGTTGCGTCGCGACGAGGTTGCTTCGGAAGTCCAGTTCCGGAAGCAGGAGGGCCGTCGAGTATTGGCGTATCGACGGGGTGCCGAAACCCTCGGCGCCAGCGGGCGTTGCTGGAGTCGATAGTTGCAGGCGTCTTCCTTCGTTGGCTGTTAATCGGCCTGCCCACGAGAGTGCCCCGTACCCGGACAGGCCGAGAAGGGAAGTCCCCCTTAGGAATTAGAGTTCCGCAGCACCCGAGGACGATGATGCTGGTCTTTTACGTTTAGGCGCGAGACCTTTAAGGGTCTGGGGGCCGATCCGTGTAGTAGTAGAACACTTATCTCTCGGGTGAAATCCTTGGATGTTCACGAACACTGTAAGGGAACCGACTTAACTCACGGACGCCTGATTTAGAAGAGACTCGAAAAACGGAAGCAAGCTTCCTTTTCGGCTTCTTCGTTTCATTTTCCTCCTATTCCTATTCCTCCTTTCCCTCCAATATCAATTGACAGCAGCTCGCATAAATGTAGCCTACTGTGATGCTATCTGGTTGTGAGACTTTACAAAAACATGAATTTTCTAGAATATACCTAACATTTGAATATATAAACTAAAACAAAAATCCAACAATTTGTAACCAACCAGTTACAAGTCAACACTTTAACCCTTCGTTTCATAAAGTAACAAATTTGCAACAATTAATGTATGAAAAAATGAAAAATCGTATTTTATTTTGATTTTTTTTTCTTCTTCTCTTTTCACCATTTCCAACTGTTTAAAATAATTTTTGAGGAGAAATAAAAAATCGTGAAATGGAGGGTTAAAATAAGCAAAAAATGCCCTGTTTAACATTTTTGTTGAAACTCTTCTTCAAGTGATAATCTGCTTCAAAATTTTTTGATTGGTGAGTAATATATAAAAATTAAAAAATTATAAATAATCCACGCATTTAAAAATCAAAAATTTACCAAATCGATAGATCGTTAGCATTCATTTACTGCAATTGTGATGAAACCAAATCTTTTTATCACGAAAACTAATGGAAGCCCGATCATATAAAAATCGTTACTCAAACCTATCTCAGCGAGATATTTATATCTTATTCAGTTAGAGTTTTGATATGAGATTTTCTGTTTATGTTTTTTATAAAACAGAATTATATCTACCATTGATAGAAAAAATATTTTTAAACGCACTTTTGGAAGCAATGAATTAATGAATGAAAGAATAAATTTTGAAGCATGGTTTCAGTTATATTTTCAAAGCTTAGTACTTTAATCAATATGTTTACTTTATTTGACAGAAGTATGAGTCGAAAGAAAAAGGCTGGGGAGTACTGTTGTTTTTCTCTGCCTGCTTTAAAAGCCGCTATTGGATTTTCAGAGCTCTCATTTCAGTAGGTACATCTAGTATTTCATCAATGCATCAGGTAAACCTTCAATGCATTTCATTCATCTGAACGACACACGAAGTCGACTGCCTGCCCGTCCGCATGCATCCTTTTAAAATTTGAATAGTCCGATTCCAATTCTTCAAGTAAACGTACAGGACATTCCCATGGTCCATTTTGAATCCATACAAACGGCTGCCTGGTTCCCGTGCGTACGCTTCCCTTTGAGAATTCCAATAGTCCGATCTCGATCGGGCCGATCCATCCAATTTTCAATATATCGGGTAAACCTACATATATGAATTCTAATTGGCCACTTCTATGGAACCCAAACGGCTGCCTGTCTTTGCACGCCGTCCCTAAACTAGCAGCCGGCTTCAAGCTATGCAGAATCAGTACGAAAATAAACACCCACATCCTATGAATCTCAGGTACCCGATCAGGAGAGCATATCAAAATAAGGACTCAAACATATCTCTACGAGATATTTAAATCTTTTTCAGTAAGAATATTGTTCTCATAATTTTCGACTCTAAGTTTCTTGAATCTTGGTTATATCTTATTTTGTTTGGCATTCTTGAACTCACTTTCAACGATTAAGAATTTGTTTCAAATTATTACAAAATACTATAATCGTATCTTATTTTGATATGCATATAACTTTCCATGAAACACGGACATCGAAGTCAACCCGATCAGGAGGGAAAAACAAAATTATATCAAAATGAGATATTTTGATACTATTTTTTTCTATCTTAATGAGTAATAATTCAGTACTCGTAGGATGTTAAAATATCTCAAATTATATCAAAAAATCTATACTATCATAGCTAAATTTTATCAGTTTTTGATTTGCTCCTATCAAGATTTTATCTGCTTGAGATAGCATAGTTTGATATTAGGTAGAACAAATCCTATCAAAATTATAACTTCTCAAGATATGAATGCTTTCCCGATCAGGAGGGAAAAACTAAATTATATCAAAATGAGATATTTTGATACTTATTTTTTTCTATCTAAATGAGCTATAATTCAGTACTCGTAGGATGTTAAAATATCTCAAATTATATAAAAAAAATCTGTACGATCATAGCTAAATTATATCAGTTTTTGATATGCTCCTACCAAGATTATATCTCGTTCAGATAGCATAGTTTGATATTGGACAGAACTAGTTATATCCAAATTATAACTTATCAAGATATGAGTGCTTCGAAAAAAATTTCTAGTGGAAGGTCAATAAACCACATTATTTGATAAAACCATGCCCCATTTTTGGTTTCCCAAAAATTTGATTCAATTTTATGAATCTGTTGAGCGAAACTCGTTAATGTAAGGTTTGAGCCGTTGACTTCGATGTCCGTGTTTCAGAAAAAGATGAACGTATATCAAAATAAGATATAATCATTTTATTTTAGCACAATCCGAAAAACATCTTTCTCAATGAATATGAGCTCAACCCCATTCAAGTTTGTCAATCAGAATAAGATATAATTCAGATTGGAGAAACTCAAAATCGAAAATTTGGAGTACTTAATTATAACTGAATCATATGTAAATATCTTGGTGAGATACGTTTGAGTTTTTATTTTGATATGCTCTCCTGATCGGGAACGGCCCAAACCATACTTTAATGAGTTTCGCTCAACAGATTCATAAAATTGAATCGAATTTTTGGGAAACCGAAAATGAAACATGGTTTTAGCAAATAGTGTGGGTCACTGCCATTCCTCTGGAAAATTTTCTCGAAGCATTCATATCTAGATAAGTTATAATTTTGATAGGATTTGTTCTGCCTAATATCAAACTATGCTATCTGAACGAGATATAATCTTGATAGGAGCATATCAAAAACTGATATAATTTAGCTATGATCGTATAGATTTTTCGATATAATTTGAGATATTTTAACATCCCACGAGTACTGAATTATAACTCATTTAGATAGAAAAAAAAATAAGTATCAAAATATCTCATTTTGATATAATTTTGTTTTTCCCTTCTATTCGGGTAGAGTAGTAAGCAAGCAGGACACACAGCTCTGGTGGGATGGGATGGAATTAGAAAAGTGATGTGTTCGATTATCATCTCTTATCGCCATTTTTTTTTTGCATAGAAATCCGATAAGATTTTAAATTTATATATCCTACCTAGATGAGTTATAATTTTGTTTAAATAATAACAACACCCATAGAAGAGGTTGCAAAAATCCAATGCCTATTTAGCACATCTCTGTGCCGATAATGCGCTGAAATGTGCACTGTGCCGAAGATGATATGTTTGAAAAACCGTAACTGGCATAAGGACTCGGCTCCCAACTAAAATGATGCATGACCACTACATTCAAGCAAAACAAGAAAAACATTTTATGGGATTTCGTTCCTATTGGATAATTCATCCCAGAAACAAGAAAATAAAAATATAAACCACAGCGCCCGTAGGGAGAATCGAACTCAAACCACCGTCCTTAAGGTCTTGCCAGACCGACATCCTAACCAGTGTACTATTTGGGCTTTATGCAGGAAGAGGGATATTTGTCATAGGCATTCTGCCACCGATCAATCACAAAAGAAACGCACGACAGTGGCTTCCCGGCCTTTCAAGGTATTCATTTGTCTTGCGATGGAAACGGGAAAGGGAACGGGAGTGGAGGAAACGGGAAACCCATTGAATGAGAACTGTGCTTTGCTTACTGCCTGCTATTACATACACACGCTACATATACACAGCTGCTAAGGCCGGGCAGCTTGGCCGGTGCTTGTTTGCCGGTGAATTGAAGGAATATATTCTTGTTGCTTTTGCTACATACACACGCACAGCTTAGCCGTGGTTGTTTGCCGGCGAATTGAATTGAAGGAATGTTTTTTTTGTTGCTTTTACTGCATACACACGCACAGCTCGGCCGTGGTTGTTTGCCGGTGGATTGAAGGGATTGAATTGGCGGTATAGAGTATCAAACTCTCGGCCAAGCTGTCAAAATCATACATACGAAGTGATTGAATTAGGCTGATGTCGTGCTGAAACAACTAGCAACGCGACCTACAACGCAACGTTCACACGACTAACCAGCTCTCATTTGATCTCCATGGAAATCGCGCAGACCTGTCATACTGGTCGCTTTGTGTAGCGCGACCAATCTGATGCCAATGTGTTTTGTAGCGCGACTAGTAGGAAATCCAATAGGAATATTGTTTTTTTCTCGATTTGAAGCAGTGATTCCGGGTTTTAAGCACAATAGTACGAAGATCTGTCCGAACTTGTGATAATAAACTAAAAAATATCTTAATCGGCGAGAAAATTTTCATGAATTCTTAGTTCCGGCAAAAAAACAAGGAATTTTGTCTGTTCAAATTTCGGCATTCTTGCAATCCGGGTCGTGATTTGATGAGTTTTTGATGGCTCCCGAAAGAAAGGAGACGATTCGAAGCATTATCAGATGTAGAGAAGTGATGATTTGTAGGGAATTTCAAAGTGACAGGTCGCGCCAGCATGACATACCAATGCGTTGCAACGCAATCTTATTGGAACGTTGCGTTGCGTTGCTAGTTGTTTCAGCATGACATCAGCCTTAGAAGGATGTTTTTGATGTTGCTTTTGCTACATTCACACGCACAGTGCTCGGTTCGCTGGCTGCCTGGTGTTGGCCAGTATTTATTTCCATCCTTCTTCGTCTTGTGATGCGATAGGGAGGGACGTGAAGCGTTTTTATTTTGTTTCTTTCAGACATACGCAATTCGGTTAACTTGGGAGATTAATGCCGGTGGGAGCAAATCGAATCAGCACCGATCGCGTTATCTTCTTGTACCAATGATGCTATGTAATTGACTACACGCCATTGACACAGAGGCTGAATTTTGGGTGAAGAGTTGATATGATTCAGTTATGGTTGCAAAGACTTTTTGATGTAATTTGAGATATTTTAACATCCTACGAGTACTAAATTATAACTCATCCAAATAGGAAAAAATTGAATAGCAAAATATCTCATTCTGATATCATTTAGTTTTTCTCTTCTGATCGGGAGGTTATCTGAAAATTGTTCAAATCTACTCAAAGAATGTTCATTTTTTGGTTGAGTTTTGATCGTTATCAATAATTTTTAAAAACTTTCTTTGTTCTGTAAAGTTCGTTTCTAATTCTGTTCTATTTTGTAAATAACAATTACACGCATTATCATATGATCTAGTACATTGTTATTTTTCTATTTGATCAATGTATCGTTCAGTAATTTTGTAATATTTTTTCTATTGTGTTATTAAGACGGGTTATATATTTTTTTTTTTCAATGTATCATAATATCGTATTATATTAAATTTATTTATTGATTTTGTTGTATTGTAATATTTCACATTAAATTATTTTTCATTCTTCTTTCATAATACCATATTTTATTATCTTTATTTTACTGTTATATTGCATATTAGATTATTCATTCATTGATTGCATATCATATTATATTATATTTATTAAGTTACAAAAATTGTACAATTTCTTATAAAATGGGGTTGGTGGGATGCATCAGGGCATCAAACAAAGGGATTGAGCGCATGGGTATGTATCTGTTGCAGTACTACTCGTATTAAGTTCTCCTGCTGACGCGCTCTTCTAAACACAAACCTTGGGGGCGGGGACTACAGAGACGTGCAAAGTGAGTTTCTGCCTTATTCCATTAAAAATTGCCAATCTAAAACTAATATTTTCAATTCCGGCAAACACAAACTTTCTGACTGTTGCAGTAACCGCCTCTGTTTCCTCTCAGAATGCAATGGCCAGCACAGGCACTATCTCCAACTCCCAATCCACTGAGCAAATCACAAGTGGCCCGTTTCAGTAAATTATTTTCACCTGCTGCCAGGTGCGATTCCTCCGGCAGCCCATCAACTGCAATAAGAAATGTGACAAAATCAGATAAAAACTTACACTTCATAATGTGTAAAACTTAAAAAGAGTGTTGACATTCGATGAAACCTCATCATTGACGACCACAGTTTGCGGAAATCCGTAGACGTTAGACAGACAGGCCAAAACACAGGCCATCAGAAGTACCCACGATGGATTCATTTTGAAGTTTTTTTTAGGTAACACAAGATAAAAATCTTCAAGTTAATGTAACTGTAAAGGAAGCTGAATACTTAATAGTACCGAATAAACAATTTCATTCCTTTAAATATTAGTTTCCATTAGAGTAAGGATCAAAGTCGTGATTCCCCTCTTGTTGAGGACCGTGTTCATGCATATTTGAAAGCTTAAGTATTTGGGATTCACTTTTTGGATGATATTTTTATTATCTGTTTAAAGTGAACTTGGGGAATCACTGAAGATAGTCAAATTATTTACTTGCTAGATCATCATTTTTTACTGTTACACAATAAGACATGAAGGATGAGCAGTGGTTTTGATTTGAATAGATTGATTGAAATTTTATTCTACGAAAAAAAATAAAAATTTTAAAATTCATTGAAAAACTTTCTGCTACATATTCGAAAATCCAGTCTTAGAATCCAATGTTTTATTTGACTTGGTACGACCAACTTTTTAAAACAAGACTCGAGCATCAGGAAGAATTAATTATTAATCGCTACATATCATGTCCAACTTACGGCTATTTGCAAACCCTTTGTCGCAAATGGAAGTAGAAAGATAAAGTTTTTCTTCCGAGGGAGTAGAAGAAAAAAATTGTACCGTAATCATTATATCAACCTGCGCCAATGATTAGCAAAACAGGCAAATTATAGCATAGCTCAACTGTTGCACATGTCAACTTTGAAGAAACTTGGTGATTATCATCGTGTCAGCAACAGGTTGTTAGCATTTCTGAATTTAGTTCATACATCCTTGTGAAGATGAAAAAAAAAAAGAAAATTGCCTTTGAATTGAAAAATATTTTCTTATTCGTTCTTCATTCAAGCCCAATTTATGAAGAAAAGAATATCGCTTTTGAAAACATGGGTGAAAACTTATCACAGAAGCATACCTTCTTCAATCTATATTCGAATAACTGAAAGAATTCCTGGAGCTTCCCTTAATAGCAATACAACGACTTCCATTGCATACAAAATCTATTTTTGCAACCAACACGGAATTCCACGTGTACTTCAACTTGGATGGAGCTCATTGGTTCGCGCGAATGCGTCCTGTTGCACATCGCTCATTCCAATTCAGCAACGACAACGACAACGAAAATTAGTTTTTTCTGGCTATTTTCCCACGGTTTCCATTCGCAGCTCTGCTCTGCTTTCCGGGGGAGCGAAACTATACCTATGAAAATTCTACATATTTTTGATTTCTCACAAAATGAACTGATGACCGAAGGAAAAATGCGGTACACTCGAAATTTGAAAATAAATTTTCTGCTTGGAAAAAAACGGATAAAATTCTTAATTTTTTTAATTTATTATATAGAATTCTAATTCTCTATTTTTGTAGACTTTAACTTAAGTCCAAGAATTTTTTGAAATAGAAAATTTATATTGTCTGAGAAGCTAAAGAATATAAAAATAATTTTATTTGGTAAATGTCGAAAAAATTACTGACTTCACTCTACAGGATTTAAACCCGAAACATCGGCTTTTTCTACTACTCTTTTGTTATAAAATCTTTTTTTTTTTGAAAACTGTGTAAAATTTTCACATTCAAATTGCTCCAATCGTTTGCATCTTCGGCATCCGAGCGATCCGGATTTTGGACATGAAGAAAAGTGTTTTTGTGATGACAGATTTTCGCATTTTTTATGGGTCATACTTTATTTCAATAGTTTAACCATTGAAACACGAAAGCGGAAACCGAACCGGTTCGCTTAGCTGCCAATTGGTTTAGGAATTCTTTTTTTTGGCAATCCTAGGCAAAACAAACAAAACAAAGTCAGTCACTGATCTATTCTTGTGAGCGTCAGACGTGTCTAAGTGAACCTCTGGATTGAGATTCGTAAGAGCGCAAGTTTTAAAAGCTGCTGCTGCTGATTGATTGGCTGGATTTGGCCTTCCAGTGGATAAAGACGGAATTGGCTTAGGAAGCACAGATTTTTAAGGCTGCTGTGGGTTTTTTTTTAATTGTCCTTCCGGTGTATAAAGACGGAATTGGCTTAGGAAGCGCAGATTTTTAGAGCTGCTGCTGCTGCTGATTGTTTGTTATGTTTTGGCTTTTCAGGGGACGAAGAAGGAGTTGCTTAGGAAGCGCAGATATTAAAGAATGATGCTGCTAATTGTTTGATTTGATTTGGCCTTCCGGTGGAAAAAGAAGCAATGACTTAGGGAGCGCAGATTTTGAAGTCTGCTGCTGATTGATTGATTTGAGCCTTGAAATGTTTTTTAAAACGGAATTGGCTTAGGAAGCGCAGATTTTAATGGCAGCTGCTGTGGATTGTTTGTTTCGATTTGGCCTTCCTGTGTAAAAGACGGATTGGCTTAGGAAGCGCAGATGTTCAAGGCAGCTGCTGATAATTATTAATTGTGATTTAGCCTTCCGATGGAAAAAGACTGATTGGATTAGGAAGCGCAAAATTTTAAGGCTGCTGCTGATGGATTGATTTGATTTGGCCTTCCGGTGTATAAAGACGGAATTGGCTTAGGAAGCGCAGATTTTTAAGGCAGCTGCTGCTGATTATTAGTTGTGATTAGGCCTTCCGATGTAAAAAGACGGATTGGCCAAAGAGGCGCAGATTTTAAAGGCTATTGCTGCGGATTGTTTGTTCCTATTTGGCCTACCTGTGTAAAAGACGGATTGGCTTAGAAACCGCAGATTTCAAAGGCAGCTACTGTGGATTGTTTGATTTGATTAGGCTTTCCGGTAGAAAAAAAAAAGGATTGGCTTAGAGAGCGCGGATTTTAAAGGCAGCTGCTGTGGATTGTTTGTTTTGATTTGGTCTTCCAGTGAAAAAAAGGGATTGACTAAGGAAGCGCAGATTTTTAAAATTGCTGCTGCTGATTGGTTGTTGTGATTTGGTCTTCCGATGTAAAAAGACGGATTGGCTTAGGAAGCGCAGATTTTTAAAATTGCTGCTGCTGATTGGTTGTTGTGATTTGGCCTTCCGATGTAAAAAGACGGATTGGCTTAGGAAGCGCAGATTTTTAAGGCTGCTGCTGCTGATTATTAGTTGTGATTTGGCCTTCCGATAGAAAAAGACGGATTGGATTAGGAAGCGCAGATTTTTAGATTGATATGATTTGGCCTTTCGGTGTATAAAGGCGGAATTGCTTTAGAAAGCAGAGATTATTAAGGCTGCTGCTGCGGATTGTTTGTTTCGATTTGGTCTTCCTGTGTAATAAACGGATTGTCCAGGAAGCGCAGATTTTTACGGCTGCTGCTGATGGATTGATTTGATTTGGCCTTCCGATGAATAAAGATGGAATAAGCTTAGGCAGCGCCGATTTTTAAGGCAGCTGCTGCTGATTATTAGTTCCGATGGAAAAAGATGGATTGGATTGGGAAGCGCAAAATTTTAAGGCTGCTGCTGATTGATTTGATTTGGCCTTCCGGTGAGTAAAGACGGAATTGACTTAGGAAGCGCAGATTTTTAAGGCAGCTGCTGATTGATTGATTTGATTTGGCCTTCCGATGGAAAAAGACGGAATTGGCTTAGGAAGCGCAGATTTTTAAGGCAGCCGCTGCTGATTATTAGTTGTGCTTTGGTCTTCCGATGGAAAAAGACGGATTGGATTAGGAAGCGCAGATTTTAAAGGCTGCTGCTGATGGATTGATTTGATTTGGCCTTCCTGTGTAAAAGACGGATTGGCTTAGGAAGCGCAGATTTTAATGGCAGCTGCTGTGGATTGTTTGTTACGATTTGGCCTTCCGGTGTATAAAGACGGAATTGGTTAGGAAGCGCAGGTTTTAAAGGCTGCTGCTGCTGATCACTAGTTGTGATCAGGCCTTCCGATGGAAAAAGACGGATTGGATTAGGAAGCGTAGATTTTTAAGGCTGCTGCTGATGGATTGATTCGATTTGGCCTTCCGGTGTATAAAGACGGAATTGGCTTAGGAAGCGCAGATTTTTAAGGCAGCTGCTGCTGATTATTAGTTGTGATTTGGCCCTTCGGTGGAAAAAGATGGATTGGCTCAGGAAGCGCAGATTTTTACGGCTGCTCTGATTATTAGTTGTGAATTGGCCTTCCGGTGAATAAAGACGGAATTGGCTTAGGGAGCGCAGATTTTTAAGGCAGCTGCAGCTGATTATTAGTTGTGAATTGGCCTTCCGATGGAAAAAGACGGATTGGATTAGGAAGCGCAGATTTTTTAGGCTGCTGCTGCGGATTGTTTGTTTCGATTTTGCCTTCCTGTGTAAAAGACGGATTGGCTTAGGAAGAGCAGATTTTTAAAGATGCAGTTGCTGATTGCTTGTTGGGATCTGGCCTTTTGGGAGAAAAAGAAAGAGTGGCTCAGGAAGCGCAGATTTTTAAGGCTGCAGCTGATTGATTGATTTGATTTGACCTTCCGGTGAATAAAGACGGGATTGGCTTAGGAAGCGCAGATTTTTAAGGCATTTACTGCTGATTATTAATTGTGATTTGGCCTTCCGATAGAAAAAGAAGGATTGGATTAAGAAGCGCAGATTTTTAAGGCTGATGCTGCATAATGTTTGTTTCGAATTGGCCTTCCTATGGAAAAAGACGGATTGGATTAGGAAGCGTAGATTTTTAAGGCTGCTGCTGATGGTTTGATTCGATTTGGCCTTCCTGTGTAAAAGACGGATTGACTTAGGGAGCGCAGATTTTCAAGGGAGCTGCTGCTGATTGTTTGTTATGTTTTAGCATTTCGATGGAAAAAGGAGGAGCGGCATAGGAAACGAAGATTTTTAATGATGCTGCTACTTATTCTTTAATTTGATTTGGCCTTACGGTGGAAAAATACGGAATTGGCTTAGGATGCGTGTCTGCGTGAATCTCTGAATTGAGATCACGACAACTTTGTTTGTCTACTCGAGATCCAGTTCAAAAAAGTTTCACATTACAAATCTTACGACTTCAAGTAATTTGATTAGGTAATGTTTGTAGAAATTGGTCCAGTAGTTCCTGAGATATGAGGTGCAAGCTCTGACGTTCCCCACTTTTTTCTGGATTGAGTCTTAGTGTAAGTAGACCCCACGGCAGTTTCAGTGTAGAGTTTCAAATGGTCATAGAGAAACAAATCAGTAGACTCACAACACAATAGAGTGAAATCAGTTTTAACAAAACCCTTCTCTAATCACTTCCTTGAGGGGTCAACATTTTTCTGCTACTCTAATCAGCATTCTTTATCACTCAAGGAAATACACTAAATTATTTTGCCACATTTTCGAGCTCATGACGCATGTAAAAATACCCAAACCCCCCACAATACCCAAAAGAAAGTCTTTTCTATTATGGGTTGTAAAATTTTCTAAATAATCTACAAGTAGCTATCAGCTTGAGAAAGATAGGAATGAAACATTAATGGTTTAAAAACCAAATTACGAAATCAAAACTTAGAAACATGATTAGCATACACAAGATTCACCCAATGAGAACACTCTAAAGGAAGACCTCTTGTCAAAATATATGAAAATATCACTTGATATTTCGATTAAATCGCACTTCAATTGTACTTTATATACACAGCCTAAAGCACTTTCCATGTTAATTTGAATCGAAAATATGCCATTTCTAAAACAATCGTGCACTCGTTTCTCACGATTCTATTAAACAGGATAATTATTAGCCTGCACCGGGGCAAAAGGAATGTTAATTTACCCCTTCCTCGACAAAAAAGGATACCCAGGTTAAATATCAACCTGTTTTTAGCTAGCTAGTAGACCGATTGCGGTATCATTTCAAATCAAACGATGACCCTTCGAGACAGGTGGTTTTCCTTCCTTCCCCACCCACTCCAACGACGGACGTCCTGATTGAGGAGGACGCCAACAATTTTTCGTAAGGCTGACGTGGCGCTTCACCAGAGGGTGGCGTTCCGTCGCTTGTTGACTGAATTGTCGATGTTTTTGGAATAACATGTGGAGCTCTCTTGTCCAAGCTACTCAACTCAGTCATTGATAGGGGCCAGAATTCGATGGACTCGTTTGTTGTCGTAGGCAGCCATATCAGCAAAAATCCTTTCCGAACTCCGAAGTTGTTGGAAGCTCTGAACAATAAATTGTGGTCCCATCAGGCGGGCACGCTTTTGGTCTTCTGATTTCTTTCAAGCGTCAGCTATCGTATCGTACATATGCATGTGATTCAGCGCGTGCGATTACGCGAACTTTGATATCTCGCGTTCGTCACCCAAATGTCCCCCGACGGACTCTCTAAGAAAGAGGGAGAAAGAGAGATGGAAGTGCTGAAGTGAAGTTAAGTCCGGTAGAAAAGTGACAGAAGGAACGAGAAAGGACCAACCGTTTATCGCTAATGAGTGGAAGTCACAATTTAAGCTAAAGCGATCAGAGCCCTGCTGGAAGTCGCGTGCTGCGGTTTGGGAATCGTTTTTCCCCCCCTAGACTAGAAGCACTAATCTCGTTCGTTGAGAATTCGATTCTAGCAGACCAATCCGGTGACAAATCCACGTCTCGTTATAGTTTTTTTTTTACCCCAAGAGTGAAAGTACCGTCAATCCGGGAAAAAACATCGAAAGTAAAGTATGAGATTACCGAAGCTGTTATAAATATTGTAAAGACACTTCAAATAACAGTAGGCTGTGCGCGACTCTTAGTAATAATATAGTAAAAACACAAAAAAAGACATTACATCATGTTCAGTGTGGCTTTCGAACTATTTCTCGAATCGTTGTTGTCGTCATCGGGTCATTGATGAATAAGGCGTACCGGGAATTCCAAGGTGTTGAAAACTAAACGTGCGGAGGCAGGCAGAAGAATTTATTTTTCCCTACTTTGTCATCGTTGTCGCCGTCAACGCCATCGCCATCATCATTATGGTTATCAATCCGGCGAGATCCAGCGTGTTCTATCGTCGGCAGCAGCATTTTGGTGAGCTCATTCATAAATAACGTACATGCCTACTTTAATTACGCGAAAATTTACACATTTTCTTCTCAAGAATTGAAAACTTAGAATGGTTAATTTTAGCTCAATCATAATCTGAAGATTGAAATTCTGATTTAAAAAAAAAACAATTGTGTTATATATTCGTTATGCTATACATCACCTTCAGCTTTTAAACCCTTAAAATTTATAGATAAGGGGGGCTGTAAATTTTCCATTTATCAATTACAATACTCACGTGTGCATTAAGAGAACATATTTAAATGGGTTTCCATCTCAAAATTATGCATACTTTTTTAAGGTAGTATAATGACTTGGGCTCGGAGTAACTAAAACAATTTAGAAATTGTGCTTATTTTATTTGAGAATAATATTTCAATTCCTTCTGCAATCAAAACATCGAATTTAAGAAAGTTTTCAAACCAAATCTCATGAAAAATATCTACAAAAATCTTATAAATTGCACCTGAGATTTAAGTGGTTTTATTACCTAAATTCGTGTAGTTTTGGTATTCCTCTTTGAGTTTTAATGTAGGTATTTAGCATGATTCTGTATTGACGATCTCTTATAGTTTTTGCAGAATATTTGGAAAGTTGAAAAATTGTTTAACTGAGCACTAAATAACTATTTTATATATGGGAGAGAGAGGTATCTTGTGCCACTTTTTCCTTTGCTTCATAACTTTCTCATAATAAAAGGTAAAATGAAAAACGTAAACAAACCTGAAGTTTGTATGAAATTACGGATTTTTTACGGGATGAGGAACAAAAAACAGTTTTTCACCAATAATTTCGGTCTTTATCAACCGATTTATCTTTTGATTTGAGTGTTTTAAAGCTTTTATTTTGACACTATTTCATCTGAAGAACGCATTTCGATAAGAGTTATACTAAAACAATTATTAAGCTTCAAATAAGGGGTTTCTAAGCGTCGATTAACGCCCACTTCTGTATTTTTCGTCAATGACCCTTTTTTTTTGTAGATATGTTTATTAAGCACAATTTTTAAAGATATTAAAAGTAACATTCTATGAAAAAATTTAAAGCAGTGGTATCTAACACATTATTGGTCTCTAACACAAAATTTATGTATAAAATAAATAATTTTAGAGCTTCTTCTTTTTCCGTTTTGAGACATTCTTTAACTGAGGGATCATGAACATGGAGAGATTTATTCTAAATGTTTACAATTTATGTTGAAGATGGCTCCAGACTCCGGATGTTCTGCTACACCTAGTAAATTTATGCTTCATATCTTCTACAGCATTTGGACATTGGAGACAATAACAATATTTTTTTGTTTGGACTCAATTGATTTTTTAACGTTTTCTTTCAAAAACAAATAAACTCAAAAGATGGACACTGTTGCTGCATACATTTAGGGGCAAAAATTATCAAGATTTCTAAATATTTTTTGGCCTCAAAAACAAATGAAATTGTACCTTCATGAAATTCCCTCCATGAATATTCCTCCGACTGTTCCCAATTTTTTTTTTTTTCAAACTTAACCATTTGATAGGGTTTTTATCTTTTTTTCTATGCAGGCTTTTTTAAAGAAAATATTCGTTTTTTTAAACATCCAAAAATAAACACAGGATGGCCATTAAAATAGCACCTAAACTATAGCCTTACAAAAGAAAAAAGTTAAACTTTTACATAAAGCAACTCATTTGCAGGGTTGCTAGCAAACCAGAAAAACCGGGAATACCGGGAAAAAACTTGGAATTTCATCGCGTCACCGGGAAACCGGGAAAAAACCGTGAATTTCGGCACCTCACCAGGAAATTGTCATGTTTGAAATTTTTACCCAGAATGGTAAAAATATTTCTAAATTTAAGAGTAGTTTTTGACAGTCGCGATATAGATTTATCTCATAAACGCTTATTTTCGTTCATTAGGGTAAGTGAGCCCTATTTTGGCATGGTCCTTTTCTTGGCATGCCAACATGTCTTTTCATGTTTTTCAGGTCCAAATTGAGCTTAAAAAATTTTGAATATATTTTCATTGCGAAGAGAATAATTTGTTTCAAATCTGTGCATACCGAATTTTTTTGATTGTTTGTACTTTAAAAAAGAAGTTAATTTTTTTCGATCTGCATCCGAGGAAATTATGTTGGAAATCACCGTATGAAAATCAGATGAACTCACCTTTCTAGTGCAACTGCTAAATTCACATGCGATTTCAAACGCGGACATCCATTTGAAAAATTTGCAATAAATACTCATGCTTACAGTTAAACTCGGCATAAAATCAAAAAATACTAGAAAGACTAAAGAGTGAATATTTATTTAGGTTTTGAGTAAAAATTTAAAACTTATTTTGTTCCTTTTCTTGGCATGCAACTTCAATCGAAGTACACCACCAGTGTTGGAAGCTGGAAAAAATACATGTTCATTAAAGAGGTATTTTTGGGCTGATGTTTTCCCTAAAACTTAATTTAAAACTAAGCACAAATGTTTTCATATTAATTGGGTTGTATGATAAGACCGTTTCTATCAACTTAAGCTTCGAAATAAGTTGGAGAACATAAGTGATTCGACTAACTAAAAGTCAGATCCGAGCATTGAAAATGCAAAAATCGCTATTTGGGAACCATGAATCGAAGGTACATTGGTATGCGTGCGAACAGCATTTGCATTTCAGTCTGCCGAGCAAAAGCCACGTGGTCTCCTACAGAACACAGTGGTTCGAAATATTAAAAAAACTAAATTAAATTAGGCTTCTCACAAGACTTAAGATGTTTTTCTTATCTAAAAATTGTTAGATCGATGGCAATTTATGACTTTAGTATATAAAATACATAATTAATTGAGCTTTGGAATCGGTTTCTATTGCTTGGGAACCATATACTTACTCAGATTAATTTTTTTGGATTTTTGTTCTAATTTTTTTCATGGAAACAGAAGTTGGAAGTTCAGGAAAATATCGTTTGCTTTCCAATTATTCCTTACAATATTTGATGTGAGTCGAATTAAAAAAAATGTTTTAGCAAGGTTTACATTCTAACATCTATTTGGCGTGTCAAACCACTGCGCAACGCCCTGGGCATTCGAGATGGCTCTTGCTAGAAGCTCATAATCTCAGCTAACAAATTCAAAAGGGCAAAATTTTAAAATACCATTATAGGAATTTTTCAATTTCTTACTTTATGAAGCCAAACTCCACAATATGAAGACAGTTGTTTGGTAGTGAAAATAACCCTATGTGTCGCAATCGCATTGCGGAATTTCTGGACTTCCGACTTTTTGAAATGAAAGCTTATTTTGTGCTTCCCTTTCAACCAAATTTCATCAATGTTTTCAAAAGCCTTTTTGTTGTATGAGTGGCGCCCGGTGTTCCATCGTCGCATAAAACTTTACGCTCAGCTGACGTCATTCTGTCAGTGGCCTTATATTCAGAATAGCCAACGATTCTGTTAACTGTCAATTGAGTATTGTTGGTAAAGATCTATTGCACTTTGCTGGTGGCCAAGAATCGGATCATCGAAACGGCAAACAATTGGTACGGCGGCCAAGTAATTGGAGCACCGCAGTGAGTACTTTGCATGCATTTTATTCACATTTATGAAAGTTCCATAGAGAAAACATATTTTTGTTGAACTCTAAGCAAGTTAGCAGGTAAATTCTTCAAAGGATGTTATATGGTGCACTCAACAGGAAGGTAGGAATGTCGAAAAAAAGAGTAAACCATGCCTTAGGTGCCAAGGTCGGGTACATTTACCCTAGTAAACAAACGACGCGACGTTTGAATAGCTTTTTTAAGAGGGGGGGGGGGCCTAGGGTCTAACGGGTATAAAAAAAAACACCATTTTCACGATTTTTTTCTAGAGTTATCGTTCAAACAAATGTATTCAAATTTTTTGCATTATACAAAGCATTGTTAAAAGAACATTTAGTAATTTTTTCGTAGAAAAATATTGAAAAATGAGCCGGTGACGGAGCACTTTCGAGGATGCCTTTTAGAAAACAGGATTTGCGATGGACACTGTATCTCAGCACAGAATCATCTGAGGTCAAAAAATCAGAGAAAAATATTTTTAATAGATGTTTTTCTGGACCCCAACGTTTTTATTTAACATAAAAAAATTTTATGAAATTTTTGTGGCTGTTTGAAGTAAAAACTACGATTTTTCACGAAAAAATCCGCCATTTTTTATCTGTTAAATCTCGCCAAAGTAAAAAAAAAAGAAAACGTTGGGGTCTGGTATTTTATGTGTAGAAAATATGTTCCAAATTTGAAAAGAATCGGATAAGTAGTTTTCAAATGACGATGTCCACGGACAAAAATGTGCTTTCGAGAAAAACGCGTTTGAAGTTTCTGCTCTTGCTTTCTTGCAGTATTAGATAGGAGGAGATAAAGGCCTCGAGACCCCATACACCCAACCCTCGGGTAGTGGTCATATCACCTCTTGTCTGCAACTCCGATTCTCTACCTCCCCGTGGTACTAGCTGGGGTGCGAGCAACCTTAGCGGAAATCGGGTACCCAACCCCGGTGGATGCTTTGGTCGCATGCAGAATGAGTTAGGGGGCTTCGTACGCGTCTGTTCTCCATGTTAGGGGCTGCGTGCGGAGTGCAACAACGTCCTGGTGGTGTTCGGGACCCAAAACAGCAACATCACGACGGTCCTCCTGCGAGATAGTGGGGTTAGCTGCGGGCCTTGCGAGCCTGTGACTACTAAAAAAACATAAGCAACGAATAACGAACAAAATAAAAAAATAAAAAAGGCCTATAATTTCTACAGTTTTGCTTCGATTGACTTGAAAATTTGACACAACATTCTTGAAATGTTTTACAATAAGAAAATAAAAAAATAAAAAAAATCGATTTTTTGAAAGTGTTAGACCCTACCCCCCCCCCCTTAACTAATTGCGGGGCTCTCATTTTTTTCGCTCTCTGCAAGTGTGCTAGACTTACAAGCATAACTCAAATGTTATAAATTTGTTAATGAAACTTTTATCGACAAAACTAAACACAAAACGTTTAGTAGCTCAATGAGAATAAGTTTTTACAATTCGGTCCAGTGGCTTCTGATAGATATATGGTGTGTCGAATTTCGGTGTTTCTCGGCGTAGATTTCTTTGCGATCCTTAATGTGGTACCTATGATAACAGTTTTAGTTTTCGACGTCAAATGATTCAGTGTTCGATAAACATGTTTAATAAAACTTTTTTATACAAAAAGCAAATAATTTGGCAGTGTGAGACGTTTTTAAACACCCCTACACCAGAACAGGATATTGGTTTTTCAATGTTATTGTTGTTGTGTTAATCGTTGGAATTAGCCTGAGGAGTCAAAGCCTTGTACCGCAAGTGTTTTGTTTGTGTCTTCCTACGTTAAATTTTTGCTTAAAGTTTCTTACGCTGGAATATATGTCTTTTGTAAAAATTGTGTCGAAAACAAGCTTCTGAAGAAATATATGGTCTCTAGTCTGATCAAAATAATATCTTACATTCAAACGATTGAAGTTCAGCCCTGTCTTATACACGATTTTCTATATTTTGACGAATCTATAGTTCAAATGACTAGGGCACTAATAAAATTATTAAAAAGTATTGAAAAAAAAAATTACGAAAACATGTTTTTGGATTTGTGCATAAAATATAACTGCATTCAGAAAAAAAACTAAATATTTCCCTGAAATCTGATGATTTTAAGTTCTGTAAGACAAATCCCCTCTATAGATTTATTTTCTACAACTCTATACAAATTCTAGAAAATTTCACAGTGGCTCAACCGGACTTGTTTTTGCAAACTTGTTGAAATTGTGGAGCAAAAAAAATGAATTGATGCCAATTTCGTTAGATTCGCTTAAAAATTTATTAAAACCTGTCAATTTGAAACGAAAAGACTACGAGTTGAAAGAGGTCGAAGTTTGTAATGATTTCTTACCGCTTGGGATACAATTGTTAGAAATTTGAAGCCCTCACATTGAATTTTTTGTTCACCATGATTTTATGATAAAAAACAAGTATAATAAATATCGGGTAAATCATCATTAATAACCGGGAAAAAAACGAGAAAAACTTTGAAATTTTAAAACCAAAAATCTCTAGCAACCCTGCATTTGCTCCTAAATGCTTAAATTTGATCAGGAGAGATGTTTGTTTGTGAGCCTTCAAAAAACCAGATATTTTAAGATTTTAAAATTACATTTCAAGTAATATCATAAATGTTCTAATAAAAACCAAATTTTGCTTATTTGTAGCTCAAATTATAGACTTTAAAACGTAGTAAACAGTTGTCAGATATTTTAACTTTTTACTTAGTTAATGATGATTATCTGCAAAAATTTCATGTTGATCAAATTTACCCCGCTGATCAAAGTTCCTCCAGATTACGGTATATGATTACTTATTTCATTCTGGCTTGTAAGGACCTGATTTTCATGTCGAATGCTTTTGATAATAGTCTTTTTCTTACGCCTGTCGCAAAGCTGAAACACAGAGATATTTTCACCTCCTATAAGCTTATCATTTTGTTTCAGATAACTTTCAGAAATATTTAAAAAAAATCGAATACGTGGTTTGGCACATTCTAGCCACCAACTCATCCAAGAGTCGTAATTTCTACGTTCCCGCAGCCAACGAATATATTTCAATTCAAATTCTTCCATACTACGACCATACTCATTTTTTTCGTACTACACCAGCAATCGTCATCCACTCTGCTGTCACGATTCACGACTCACGGAGTCCCACTTTCGGTCTCTTGCCACAATTCGAGACGTATTGACCCGCCTCTCCTCGTTACTCGAGACCCTCTCACGCTCATCCTCTTGACACAATTTGAGACGTCTCTACCCGCCTCTCCTCGTGTCTTAAGGGCCCTCTTTCAATCCGTCTCTTGACCCAATTCGAGACGAAAACAACTCGCTTCTCCTCGGGTCTGGAGATATCCACACATCCAACTATTTCTCCGTCTCGACTCTTTGAGACTCATCCTGAGGCCCATCCACTGGGCGCCACATGTTACGGCACAAGGCCCCTCTATCCATCGTGAGTCGATCGTATCCGCAAATCGGGGCCAGGAACCTCCCCAAAAGGCAGATCGATCAAAACCCGCTCGAACATTTGGTCGTCCCGCATATCGGGGTCGCGACTACCCAATACACGTTACGACCCCTTCCTCTTGCAACTGAGCACTGGTACCAAGGTACCCAGTCGCACCACGTTTGTGCCACACTCGGCATGCAGCTCGTCAGCGGGTTAGCAGTACCAATTGTGACGTGTAGTTCTCTCGGTCGTACGCCTACAGGTGACAAATGTGTAGACACGTTTCCACTCTGCACCACGGGGAGGTGGAACTACTTCGCAGAGCCCAGATCAGGAAGCACACAGCTCAAACGAAATGCTTTGTGATCAGAAAAACAAGTAGAGTGATATTCCGACGAACGAAGATTTGACACAAGAGATCGAGACACATATATTCTATCAAGGTGGGATGCAGAATTAGGACGGATAAAACTGTAGGTGATTTGATTCCTGTTCCATTCCACGCATCACAAAGAGCAAGGTGGTCAACTAGGCATTTTAAGGCTGGGTTATAGTTATATTTGAACCAGTAGCATCACAGGAAGATATGACACTATTAAAATCACCTAAAATTATCAAATTTTTCAGCAGCACTTTGTAAATAATAGGAAGGGAGTGCGCACTCCATGCGCGCCGTATGTAATAATGTCAGCTTATTAGAAGCTTTTACTAGTAGTAACCTAATATAAGTTAATATTCAGTTTGTATGACAACACAGTCAAATATTTAATTAATAAACAATTTCATGGATCACTAAACCCCTTAAATTTAATCATCCTTTCCGCCAGATAACGGGGAAGAATTCTGTATGATTGACACATTGGAAGCCTTGCAAATCATCAAAAAATGTTTTTTGCCAATCAGACCACCGCATATTTCTCTGACAGGACAATGAAAGAAGCGGATACTCACCTGTGGGTAGGATGAAAAAAATTGAAACTTTTATCGCTCATTCCAATGAGATTTGCACACTGTCAGTAACCCACATTCCAGCAAACGAGATTAAAAAAAACCCTCAAATTGGCACCAGGACACAGCCGATGGCCACACGTCATTTATCTTGAGGAGAAATTTTCCAGAAATAAGACGTTGGATATCTAATTTTAAAATTTCGGTCACTCATCGTATCGCGGCCCCGATAAATTGCGATGGCAACTAAGCACACATGCAAATATTTGTTAGAGGTCTGGTTTGTGTTACTAATAATATCTACCTCAACTTTTACCACGAAATACGTGAAATGTTGTTATCTGCTGCCTTATCACCCCGTGTGTATATTAACCCGGCACAATCAAGATATTACGACGATGTGGCAATGCTGCTTAGTAATTGCATTCTCGCTCTTTTTTTGTGCTTGAATTATCACCTGCTTCGAGAAAGCTTTTGTGCAATATAAAGTAAGGGCACTGGTGTTTGTAGGTATTTGGATCATGGAATCCGGTTCAGTTACCTAGCTAGAGTCTAGAATAGAGGTGCCGAAAAGCCCTGCTCTATCAACGACGATACAACGATAAGTGTGATAGTGACATGTGTAGAACAAACGCAATCGATCCGACCCATCTGTCTGTCAATCTACGATGTTACAAAAAAGATTCGAAGGAACGGCCATTTCGTTCAAACACTGACTACACGATGTTCCTATCTACAAAACCTCATTCGAAGTTTTGGATATGTCAGCCAGCTCAGCCCCGGGGTAAGTTGAGTGTTGAGTGGGCTTGATGATTTGTAGCAGATAAGGGGTATCTTTTGTTTGCACGAAATTAGCCATCATACTTCGGGCTGTTCGGGTGTTGATAAGTCTGCTGCGCCCGTTATCTCGAGTGGATGGGCCCATATAAAAACGTCCCGCGGACATCGGCCTGTGGCCATTTGCTCGGCCGTTACGGAACGTGGTGGATCTTGTCTCGTGGTTTCGATTTTGTGATTTTGATTTCTATTGCGATTCTGAACTCTAAGGTAGGAAATTCTTGAATTTAGCAATAATTTTTCACTCAGAAAGTGATATTGTTGATTCTATCAATAATAAATTTGAACTTCTTTTGATGACTAATCAGTTGTTATTTATTCGAATTGGGAATTTCCAAGTTTATTTACATATTTCAAGAATAACGCAGTTATTGCGTTAAACTTAGCTGTACAACTTGGAATTTTACAACAAAAAAATGCAGTAGAACCAACTTGCATCAATTGTCTTTCATCAATCTTTTACACATCAAAATTTATCTTTTTTCTCATAATTTTCCGAAAGCCACTGATTTTTATCCCAATTCTTTTGAAAAAAGCATATTCAGGTATTATTTCAAATATTTGAGTTTTCGGATCATAGCACCAACAATTTATGTTTTCCTCTTTCATTCAAAATCACAAAACAGCTAATAAAATTTTTACTATTTTATGACTTTATACCTCAGATGTTAAAAAAGAAATATCTTGAACTAGCTGACCTGGCAAACTTTGTTGAATTTTCACAAAAATAATGTTCATTTAAATAGACGATAAATCTTTATTTTGTTCATGGAACTGGATTGGTTCCGTAAAATGGGTAGATCAGGACAGTTAACGGACTATTTTTGTAATATTTCTGAAAAATTGAGTGGACCTTAACAAAACTCAATCAAAGAAACAAAAATTAGTTCTGATTTGTTACTATTAATTTTTAAACAGCCACTTTAGTTTACCCTCCAAGTGGGGTGAATAATTACATTGGCTTATTAATCGAGCAATACGTTCATTTCAGCTTCCATCATATCGAACGTAGAACAGTGCTTTGTTTTTCGCTTTGCAAATATTTTTTTTTTTGGTTATTCATTATCCTTGTAGTCACCTTCAATTTGGCCGGAACAAAATTGAAATCTTTCTTTTGTCACTTGGAGGTGAACATCAAGAAGGGGGATAAAAAATATCACAAACTTTCAATAAATCGGAACAAATTGGATAAAAGCTTGCATGCAACAATCTTGGGTACAATCTGAATTGCAAAAAAGAGATGAATCGATTAATTTTAGATCGAAAATTTGATGAATAATTTCTTATTCAAAAGGTGATATAATTCTCATTTTCTACAGTTTGACTATCGCTCTTTCATCTGTTTAAATTTTCGAAGAATCGATTTAAATTTTCAACAAAATACCTTTTATTTTATTTATTCTTCCCTTTGGCAATAAATATCTTCTGGGTTGAGCTTAACAATTTTTTCGAATACAGAGGATCGTAGAAATTGTTATGTCGATTAACTCCGAACAAAGATCGCCAAAGAATGTTTTGTTGAAATATGTTGTCTTATTAAGCAGTTTCAATCAATTGTCTTTCTCTTCTTTCTTTATAATTATTTCAAAAGTCCTATCATAGTATACCAAACTTGCAGACATGGCACATCACTACTTGCAGTTTTTTTTAAAACACTTCTCATGGCATGAGCTTTCGCGATTTTTTAAATTTACATGTTACATTCTGTTTCTCGGGTTCTGTTCCCTGAAATGCATTTGATTATCTACTTTGAATTATATGATCATATTTTCAATTTACACTTTAGAATATTTATAAAAATGGGAATGCTTAGGTTTTGAAAAAAGAAAATTAAAATATTAAAAATTTTCATCGAATTCTGATTTCCAGCAACTTAAATCTTTGTTTTACATAAAGGCAAACTCTAAATTTACGTAGAGATTAAAGCGTTTTTATTTCTTCCTTTTGAAGATTGAAACAGTTTGGCTCCTTAAAACTCAAAGATATGAGCCGTTTCAAATAAAGAAATTTATATAAAAAAAAAAGATTGAAACACACGTAATCAGAATCTGTAAATTAATTTGGGAAAATTGTTTTTTTTCTTGATTTCTTTTATAATTTTCTCTTTTAGTTTTAATTTAGTGAAATAAAACGAAGCTTTTTTAATCTTCCAAATAAAATTTTTCGCAATTAAAAAGGATTTAGATTGGTTTGATGATAATAGAATAAGAAATTAAATAAAAAATTGTAAAATTTTATTTTGAATTTTCTTGCTTTTTTTCATCAATATTCAAAATCTGGCATGAGGACAAAGTTATTTATTTTTTTTATTGTTGATTCAATAATTTGACTTTCATTATGATGTTGAATAAAAAATCAGAAATAAAACTTAAAAGTTTGCTTCGCTAATCCTAATTATTTTGCATGATTTGTTATATTTGAGTAAGAACCAATGTTTAGTAGTAGGGGAAAATGAGTATACATGATCCCTGGGGATAGTTGATTCCTAAGCTATATCTCGAAACCGGAATGTCTTAAAAAGACCAAATGTTCTACATAGAACAGAACAATAATGCGGTTATCTCAACAACTTTTAAAAATTTGTATTCTTGAGTCATTGAACTTTGTTTGAAAAATTTAACGAAATATGACTTGAAGTTTTTACCACTTTAAAATGTCTCGGACATGAAAAAAATAATATTATTAAGGTTTCTACAAATGTGTCTATCGTTAGAATATTATATGGACTTCAAAGTGCCATATTTTCAAAGTAATAGTCATCTCTCAAATTATTTTTAGAAAAAGTTTTTTTTTTAAATGTGTGTTATGGATTCAATTGATCCCTAAAGTCCCAAAAGATATTTTTTCTTTCTCAATGGATCGTGACAGACCCGAATGACCCGGGTGGTTAAAAGGTCTCTAATAAATCATAATAATAATAATAATGGATCGTGATTCTTGCTAAGTACACAATTATTAATATTTGTCCAATAACTGATACTTATCCAGTAATTACCTCATAGAAAGGACTCAAAACACTGTTTATACCCAAAAATTAGATTATTGCGCCTTTAAGTAAGCAATGACTATAGGGTAGATGAAATACTTTTGGAATTCTCTTTGCCTGAAACTTACAAACTGTGAAATCAGAACTAATATGGCCAAAAATAGTCAACGGATCCTTTATCTATGGCTTTTGCTTGATTTTTGCCAAACGTTAAGGCTCCTCGAACAAAGGATCGAGTCTTCTTTAGTAAAGAATCAAGTCTTCTTTAACTTAAAAAATGTCACAATTTTTTCGTCTCACGAAAATACTTCTAATTCTTCTATTGGTCATGTATCGTTCTAACTTTCCGAGCATATAAACTTGAAATAACACGCTGCCAGAAAATGTAAAAGACGGCGAATGGCTGAATTTTTCCTAAAAAGATATAATGAAAATAAAAAAAGGGGATCATTCTCTCAGGACCATTCTCTACTAAATATTATCAAAATTTCCTTTTTCTTTCTTTGGACAGATAATTGGTTTCAAAAACACTCTTTTTTGTTTTGCATCTTGGTTAATATTTTTCTTGAGACTATAGTTTTTATTTTCCAAACTTCTATTTCTTTGAAGATAATATTGAATCAAAACCTGTTTCTGATTTCTGATACTGAATTTTGGATCAAATTTTTAGTTTTAGTTCTACAAAGTTAACCTATTTTATACCCTAAATTCCGTTTAGTTTTTAATCCCCTAAGCATGAAAAGCAGAAGTGGCGTTTTTCTAACGTTTCCTAATTTTCCAATTGTTTCTCTTCAATGATGAATTTTCCATGGAATCACAAAGTTCTATTCTCGAGCTAACTGAATACATACCTAACATTTTAAAGCAAATCTTTTAAATCAATTAAGGGTTGTCTTAAACTAATAAGATACAAATAAGACGTTCTCGTGGTGTTTCCATAAATATGTAATATTTCATATTTATCTGTTTAGTTTTCATATCGTTGAATATTATTTCCTTGAGTAATATGACCTTTTCTGATTTTTTTTATCTAAATTTCAACAATATCCGGGAATTTGAATTCAAAAAATCTATTTGAAGCTTCCAGAAATCGATCCTGATTATTTTGTTGAAATAGAGTTTGTTTGTCTGTTGTTGAATTATAGAGCCTTTAAAAAAAAAAGTGAAATAGAGTGTTTTCCTTGATTTTGCAAATTATGCAAATTATTATTACCTACCCTATGAAAATGGGTGCCTAAACTTCCTACATAGAGATGGATGAGCATCAGTGTGACTTTATTGCTTTTGGCGCCATCCTACTCTATGTGATTTGAATGAAAAAAAATTATCGAAATTAGGTTCATGACATTATCGGATACGAAAAAAAAATAAAAATTAATTTTAAAATTTCCCAAAATATTTAAAAAATTATCTCTCTGTTGCGTTTTTCTTTGCGCAAAAACGAACACAACTAAAAACCAAAACGAAAGATTGCCGGGAGCAAGCAATACAATCTAACTGTACAACTTTTAGGATCTCCTTCTTTAAAATGAACCGATAACGACGCCGGCCAAGTCCGTGTAGTCGATAGGGGAAAGTAATGATTTGTTTTGCGGAGACCGGCTGTACGCCATCCCTCCACAAATCTCACGCTGATTTTTGGAAATGATTTGGAAATGTGGTATGGACATCATCTTGGTAAGTGATTTGGTCAAGAATACTCCTGAGCTGCTAAATGTTTCTCAATTAAACTCCTATCGTGTCCTACAATGCAATACACAAGTTGTAAATCAAACTTTCGATAAATTAGAACTTTATTCTATTTTGATTTCTTTGATAAAACTAATGAATTAAAAAACTGCACTTCAATTAGAATTATTTTTCCATTCGTTAAATTCGATAGAAGAAAAGTTAATGTATTATGAATTATTATTTATTTACATAGTATACCGTCTCACGACATAACTTGACGAACATAATTCCTATAACTCACTCGGTCCATGGCAACCGTTCTCCAATTTCTCGGGCACCCCACGTTCGCCAGATCACGCTCCACTTGGTCCACCACCTCGCTCGTTGCGCCCCCGCTCGTCTTGTTCCTACCGGATTCGTAGCGAACACCTGTTTTGCAGGACAGTCGTCCGGCATTCTCGCAACATGTCCCGCCCAGCGTATCCGGCCAGCCTTTACCACCTTCTGGATACTGGGTTCGCCGTAGAGTCGCGCGAGCTCGTGGTTCATCCTTCGCCTCCACACTCCGTTCTCCTGTACGCCGCCAAAGATGGTTCTTAACACTCGTCGCTCGAATACTCCGAGTGTACGTAGGTCCTCCTCGAGCAATATCCAAGTCTCGTGCCCGTAGAGAACAACCGGTCTAATGAGCGTCATATACAGGTTACACTTCGTGCGAGGGCTAAGTCTTCTCGACCGCAGTTGCTTGTGGAGTCCATAGTAGACACGACTTCCGCTGATTATTCGCCGCCGGATCTCACGGCTGGTGTCATTGTCTGCGGTCACCTGTGAGCCGAGATAGACAAAGTCTTCGACTATGTATTATGAATAATTATATAATTATTATTAAACATCAAATACACATGTAACTAAGCAGTTTTGGAATAATTGAGTCCATCTAGCTAAATAGCTTACATACAGGTATAGTTAAAAGCAATTGATAAGATGCATTTTTCTTAGTTGAGCTTGATACATATGTTTAGGAAACTTTTTAGATCGTTCAAAAACTCTTGATAACTCTTAACAGATTCAATATCAACTGCATCTTGTAACCATTGTTTCTTCACTGCATTTGCTGAACACAAAATAAAAAAAGGACTAGAGCTATCGAAATTTTTAACGACCCTGATCTACAGTTATTTCAACTATGGAGGAAAAAAGGAACATGATGTATTCCACAAAATATCAATTGAACATATCTTTGAATTGAGAATGAGTTTCTACTGTAGTCGAATTGCTTAATGCAATTCTTACTCTTGGCGACATTTTCAAAACAGAATTGTGTAAATATTTTCTGAGAAGTGCATTCTAAATTTCATGATTGATTTTTCCGTTTCGAATTTATAAACTTCACTGTCACTGTTCACTGTCTTTATAGTATGATTTAATTAAAAACTAGTAACGTACTAAGCTTAAGCCATTTTTCAGAGACTCGAGTTTGAACGGTGATTTTCAGGTTTGTTTCACCTAGCGTAGCGGTCCACAGCATTCAATGAAAATGATCCTGGTTTATAGCTTCAGAAACAACTGAAGGAAACATGAGTGATTTGATTTCTTCACAGTTTTAAATTTTTACAATTTTCCACTTTTCAAGACAATATTTGAAATTTTGATAGGAGAAAAAAAAACATCGTGACTTTTTTCAACCAACGCCTACTCCTCATCCAATTGTAAGGTGACCCTCATGAGTAATACAGTAACCCTAGTAACAATTTGAACAATCCGTATTTGTTATGTGTTTCCCCATTATCAATCAACCCCCAATATTCTTATATCAGCTCGAAATTTTTTCTGTAATTATTCAAATCAAAAGTTGTTACAAAGAAATGAAAATCCCATTGCAATTAACTTAAAAATAGACAAATACCAATACCACAAAAAGATTTGCGGGCTTGGAAAACTGTAGGTTTTTCTAGCTAACCCATACCCAATACATATTTTCCATTATAAAAGGAAATTTTCACGAAAATTTGGTTCAAAATTCGAAGCCCTCGAAGTAAGGGTACAGATGGAAAGATGCTTTTTCAAAAAAAAAGCTTAAAAATGTTTGGATTGGGCGATTTTTGTTTTTGAAAAAATATATCAGAAATTCAAATCTTAATTAATGTTAAATATAACAGTATACATAATTACAGAAAAATCTATAATTACGAATTCGGTAGGAATCATAAGTTGATAAAATTTGAATTCACATTGTACGGGCAGATCATCCATCTAGAAAAGTAAAATAAACTCCAAAAGAGATTTTCATTGGATGGGAGGATGGAAAAGAAGAAAAAACCGTTTTACCATTTGAAGATAAAATATAAGGTCAAATCTATTGAAGCTTCCTTAAAAACTGATAGGTATATTTTTTTCCACTACTGCGCAAAGGCTCAACTGAGAAAATGAGTAAAAAATATACATATGATACCCACCGGGATGCACACAAAATCTGGCTTTGAATTTTTTATACCCATAAACGTAGTATTGTGCTGAAAAAATGATTTTATTTATCTGAAAAAGTGCTTTGAATTCAAATAGGTGGCTCCAATACAATGTATCTTGATCAATGAGAAGCTTGACAGATAATCTCACATTTAATATTAAGAATAAAAAAAATACAAATTAGCTTTCCAAACAATTGTATATGATTTGATAGTTGCTCAAACGGAGAAAAATACATGCAAAATGGGAGAGTTCTGAATAAACAGATAAAATATTAAGCTCCTAACTCAAAGCTGAACATTGTTCAGCTTTCCGTGCTATTCAGCGTAAAGGTAACTCATCCGAACATATACTTAAAATAATGAAGCCGTTTTATACTCAGTGGCTCCAGAGAGTACTCAAAGATAAGGAAGAGTAAATTATTTATCGAACTAAGTAATAAAACAAAAAGATTCATAGTTTGAAAATTTATTTCAAATTTCTACCGAAGAAAAGTTTAAATACATAAATTAACTAATGGTAGTGGCTCTGGAGCCACTATCATGATTCAATTCAATTATTCGATAGAAATTTGAAATAAATTGTCAAACTATGAATCGATTTATTTACTAATATTAGTACGACTAACAGCGCACTCTCAGGAGCCACTACTTCTAGCAACGCTTTTTCACGCAATTAACATGTTCTTTCAAGACATTCCTTTCAGCCCCAAAAAACGCGAAAATAGATAAAATCTGCTCTTTTTTCATGAAAGTAAATGTTATTGCTTTCGAATAAGGGTACGAAGACTCCTCGTGCATTTTGAATGAATTCGAAATGTAAATTGCATTCAAATTTCACGGTTTTCATGTCGCGTCACGAAGTCATCTCCACCGTTAAAGATCCTATAAAACGAATAAAATTTTGATTACAAATTGCCATTTACTTCAATAAAAAAAATGGCACTCTTGCTGAAACAAATTTCAAATTAAAGAATTTATTCAATTGATGGCTGTGGCTCCAGAGAGTGTGATAGCTGTTCATCTTGCGAAGCTTCATCAGCAGTGTAGAAGTCGTTTCTCAGTTCTAATTAAATTTTTAAATATTTTATTCTATCATCAACGGTGCTAAAAGAGGTTTTCTCTGATTTATTTCCAAGTATTTCTAAGGATTTTGTTCTTTGAATGAGATTTTATCGGCTGATAGTAAACGTCCAAAGAGAAACGCAAGTTAACATCAAAACCATGAGTATCGCCGATCAAGTCATAGCTCGTCAATTGCGCCAACATAAACGTCCCCGAGACGTTAACTCGTTTCGATGTTCAGTTATAAAACAGGTTTGAAAAAGTTGAAAAGTGTTGCATTTCAATCTGATATCACAAAAGAAAAAACAATCAGAAAAAAAAACTTATAAAGAAGCAGTACCCCGTTAAAAACACAGGCTTTATACTTTTCGTATCGCTCAGTTTTATTTTAAATAATTTTTGAAAAGTTTAAGTTCTCTTCGCGAACAAAATCTCAGAATTACATCATGTATAGTTTGAAATATAAAGAACCATATGACATTAACTCAAAATTGTTCATTTTTGCATCATTTGCCCGTTGGCTCTGAGTGCCTCAAATGGTTGCAAATGCTTGAAATTGCGACCTGTTCAGTAGCTCGTGAGTTGCAACATTGAATTTCGATAGAAATCAACCATAAACTGTTGGGATCGAACAATAATTTAGAGTTTCTATTAAGTCATGATAATCATATATAAATGCAGCTACTCATAGTGGTGGCTCCAGAGAGTGCTATCCGATTATCTTAATAATCTTCACCAATTGAATGTTGCGATCGTATCAGTTATCAAAAAATTACCATCATACAACGTGTTCACAATAGATTTGTCCTTCTATAAAACTCATGTTGATAAATTCTTTTTGTTTCATTTATTTCGCAGATTTCAATGAAAGGATGCAGCAAAAGTTTCATTCTGGCACGCTGGCAGCCAAGTATTCGTATCATCAGCGATACCACCACGCGGCCGATTTCAACACCACCAATAGCATGGGGTACGGTTTGGTGCCACCGTTGAAGAAACCTTTGGAGGACGAAGACGACGAGTTTATCGATGTGATCGGCGATGGGGACAACCCGACGATGATGGGAGAACCCCCTCAACAACTGGTGATAAGCAAGATGGCCGCCCCGCCCAAAATATACTACGACCAAATCGAGAAGGAGTCCAGCGACGGAGGATTCTTCGATCGGGAGGGCGAAGAACTGGACGAGGATGAGGACGAACGGAACGATCTGGTGATTGAATGCGATCTCGACGCAAGTGTCGGTTCGGATCGAAAAAGTGAAGTTCAGAAGGTGCAGAAGGTTCAGAACCAGAAGGTGGCGGTGCGGGAGAATTTCGACGACTCAGACATCGTGTTTAATTTTACTCTGGTGGACACTCAGCTGATTCCAAATGAGCCAACAATTCTGAAAAAGACCCCCGAGAAACATCGACCAAAACAAGAAGATGCAGAGAAAAACAGAACGCCAAAGACTCACATCAAAGACAACGGCTTTGAGGTGCAAGTGATTTCACCAAATCCAAAAGCCCACGCTGGAAGAGAGCTTCACCTCATAGGACATAATAATAACGTTATAAGTAATAGTAAAAGTTCTAATGACAATTATTGTGGCATTGTTAGCAGTAGTAGTAGTAGTAACAATATAAGTAACAGTAAACTAAGGGAACACTTACGAGTGCATCCGTATCAGGAGTCGTTGGCCAGGCGGAGAAGCGAAGCCTCCTTACCTCAACAACCACCTAGAGAAGTTCCGATATCAATGGTCTATTATCAGCATCCCCAATCATCCCACGTTTCCATGACAGGATACAGTAGTAGAACGCCGCCAGTAGTGCAGCCAGCAACTCAAATTGGAAACAGACACAGGTAAGGCAAAAAAAAAACTTACTTGTGCAAAATTTTAGATCATTCGGACATAATATAGGGGTACCTTAAAGTTTGGACTTTTCAACCATTCAAAATCCCCTTACAAAAATTCGAAAAATTACAAATATTTTAATCGTCTACGAAAAAACTAAAACAATTCAATGAAATTGACCAAAATTACCAAAAAAAGCTGAAAAATGACAAAAATAAAAAAAAATTGCAAAAACCACAAATATGAGAAAAAAAAACAACAATTATAAAAATGACACAAATAACGGAAAAAAACAAAAACTATTAGACTTTAACAATAACAAAATTTTCACATCACAATTCCAAAATCACAAAGATTAAAGAATTTCAATCATGAATTATGATAAAATCTGTACTAATCTCGACCAAATCCTTTAAATCTGCCTTCTGTGCGGACAGAATATGAACCCAAAAATAATGAACAGATCTGTTAAAACGGATTTTGCAAGGCATCGGTAGATTGGTGGAAATAAAATGCAGTTCTTCTCAGATTGCATAACGGTGCTGTAGACTCCTTAATTTATGTAAAAGAAAAGATAAACAGCCTAGCTGGCTTGCGGTTTATATCTAAAACCACCGTTTAAATATCATCTGAATCGATGATTACCATCGGTTTAAGAGGAAAACTGTATATTACAGATTCGTTTGATGTTTTTATTATTTAACTATAAATTCAATTATAATTGAGAAATGTTTTGGGAAAAATTTGGACAATTCAGGACATTAAAGACCAATTTTCAAAAAATCGGGACAATCCGAGAGTTTTTGAAAAATCGAGACGGTCTCTCGAAAATCGGGACAAATCCTGAAAAATCAGCACACTTCTGGTTCTGAGAGCAGCGTCTTTTCTCGTGAACGTACCAGAAGAAAGTGTGTTAGCTCTCAGATTTGTCCTCAACACAATAGAATTTCCTTGAGAAAGGAATTCACTTCATCAGTGACTGTGACTGCACAGCTTGGGTGGGAAGGGGGCGCAGACAAAAAAATTGCACTCTCTTTCAATGGACAAGCCGATCTGAGGGAGGAGTGTTGCCATCCATGCCCTGGGGCATACCAAAGACGTAGATGACAGTCTGGATAACGAGTCTAGGTCTAGTAATTTACGTCCAGATATTAGCTCCGGAACCTGCCAAGAAAGTGTAGAGAATATTGGTATGAAATGATTCTGTTTTATAAAAAGTTATGCTTGATCGTTAAGGTTACGACAGGTGGGTTCCACAGAGACCCAAACGTTCAAGCTTTCCAATAGTAATATCGTGGTAGACATTGTTGAATGCTACAGACAAATCGGTGTAAACGTCAGAAGGTTAATTGTCGTGGCGCTCTTGGGTAAGAATCCGTGTTGATCGTCGGAAAAAATGCTCTTACAGAACAAGAAAATCGGATCCAAGACCACCAATTCGAATAGTTTGGCTACTGCCCATGAAGCCGACATCTCTCGTTGACATCTCTCGTGTTTCCATTTTTATGCTCCGGAAACATGTAAACCTCCTTCTACAGTGAAGAGAAGGCAGCTCAGTCAAGCGAAGCAAAATAAGCCTAACAGGAATCAGCTTTTAATTGTATATTGTTTGAAAGGCGATACTTTTTTGATTGCAAAACTGTAAAATATGTAACCGAACTCGTCCGAACTCAGGAGATATAACCAGTTCAAAATGACTATTTTTGTTAAGTATTTTTAAGATATCTCGTTTAAACTTCAAAATTTCTATACAGTATATTCAGCAAAAGTGTACAACTTTTCTGTCTTCAAAACTCTCTAGAACATATTTTAAATGAAAAATCACGCGCAAAAAAGTTATGTTGAAAAAACTGAAAATTGGTGTTATTTTTCTAAAAATTGTCATAACTTTGAAACGATTAATGTTACAGCTATGACTTCTTTAGCAAAGTTGCTAGAATTGGTACAAGCTAAAAACTTTTCTCAGACAGTACAGCTCTAAAATGGATATTAAAAAAGTTAGTTTTTCTAACTCACTACTAGGTGGATTAATCAATTTTTTAAAAAACTTATTTTTTAGCCCTTGTAATGCTGGTCATTTGTCTCGAAGACACTATAGGTCTAAAACGAACAGTTTCGGCAGAAAACAGTTTTGATCGCCTTTTTCATGTTTTACCCCTGTGTGCGCCGATGCCCGATTGTGTATTCACACTACACAATCCAACTGGCCTGCTGCCTTTAGGAATGTGTGATCAAAAGTCAATCACGCTTCCTATACAAGTTAGTCTGTTTTAAGGCAAAGGTGTACCACCACACTTTCATGATTTCCAATACAAAAATGCCCTAGACATACAATTTTCAACACCTATCCAAAACTTTATCCTACGAAGCTAATCTGATGCCTGTTCTTCATTCCTTTACAGGGGCCATTCAAATATTACGTAACGCGTTAAGGGGGGGGAGGGGGTGTAAGAGTTTGTTACGCTTTATGAATTTAGGATAGAAAATATGAGATGAATGTGTTACGTAGAGGGGTGGGGGGGTTGAGAATGATCGAAAATTGCGTTACGTAATATTTGAACGGCCCCTACAAAATTGTTCTACCTAGCATTTCATCGCACGTGTCAATGAACATACTTGAATCAATTACCAATTAGAAAATCCATTACAAATCTTCTAGGCTGGGCGATGAGAAAGATTTTTAAATATATTTTTATCCTTTCTTTTAGCATAATTACACACTTATAGTTGATCCCAGAGAATCTTAAAGCGCTGTTGTTTTTTATATACGTTATAATAATTATTTGCTTGGGCCCGATTCGCTGAAAGTTTCTATTTTGAGAAAAGGTTTCGATGTAAATAAAATCAAAATGAAAAATAATCAATATTAGGGCCATTGACAATATCAAAATAAGCTGTCCTTCGAAAGATTGTTATTCATTTTGAACTATTTCATATGGTTTAATCTAACTAATTTCAAGTCGATAATAAAAATTATGTGTAGCTTCACAATTGTTAGAGCAAGTCCAATGGTGTTGGGAAAAAGTGGTAGGAATTTTGACGTCTGTAGTACAGATGGAAATTTTTCTATCGTGAAATATAGACCAAAAAGGTTGGCCGTCCACCGGTGTGATAGAATACGAAGGTATAAAATTGAAAGCAACCAGCGATGCCAAGAGAATTTGCTTTTCAGTAATTTTACTGACTTTTTTTATTTTGAATTCACCGTTTGAAAATTGAAATCAAATTCATTTTACTTGATCATTAACTCGAAATAGTCGCATAGTAGTGCCAATATGAAAATTTTATAATTTACGTGTATGAATAAGTATTGTTTAAGTTATAATGCATCCCAATATTAAACTGTATTCTGCAGAATTAGGAGTTTTGTATTGGAGGGCATTTGATTACACGAGTTGATAAAGTTTTTGAACTCTTTCTAAAACTTTCATTTTCAAAGTGATAATTAAATAAGTGACAAATAAAAAGTATAGATATTTCAGACACAAGCTGAATTTTACTTCCGATACGACGCCTTGCGTTTGATATGATTGACACTTGTCGAATCAACAGCGAGGGTTCCGTTTTCTAAAGATGATGGATCCATTAAAGACGGCGTTCCGAACTTGTTACCGGACATTCCGACGGAATATCTTTTTCAAATAAAAAAGCGAAACAATTTCCTACTCCCGAAAACCGCTCAAACAAAACATACAAACAGAATTTATTTATTCACCCAGCTATCTGGCATCTCTGCGCCTCAAAATGTATTCGATTGGCAAGGGCATGAAAAAAATTGGCTGTAAGTTTTAAAGAGTTGATTAACTTCATTGCAATTCGTATCAATTTTTTTTTATAAGAAAACGAACACAAACACATACATCCTGAAATTGCTCAATTTCCTTTATTTTCCCCTCAACTGAGGTTTTGAGCATAAGATAGATGGCAGCACCGAAGCGTTTCATGCACGAATACTGTATTGCAACGCCGACTATATCACTCGGTTCGGTGTTGCAAAACATCGTGTTTTTATATCACCCTCGGCCAAAAAGTGTTATACGATACAAATTTTGCAGCGCGAAACTGTTCGAATATCAGATTTTCCCAACACCGGTGTACGGCAAATGTGTTGTGATGTGTTGTAAACCTTCGAAATTTCTATCTCCATCTGAACCAGTGAACTTGCTCTTAGTACCCTATGTTATTTAAAAAAACGACTATGTGATTTATCACAGTGTAGTTCAAAGCTCAATGAGAAGAAATGAAAACAAAAACATACCTAGTAAAAGCTGAACAAATTTGCTTGTTTGTTTCGTGTGCCATTCGTCGTGCAAAAATAGTAGAAACTGCTGGGTACGGATGGGATGTCGAGTCGCCCGAAAAGGTGGAATGTGTACAATCCGACCGGAACCGGTGACCGTTGGTTCGTGAAATTGTGCAAGATTTTTTGGGATTCCAGTGTTGCAGCATTGCGATTGATTTTCAGGTAAGAATCTTAAGAATTAAATGGACGTGCAAGATTTAAAGTGATTATCCTACAGGTCACCGTATTCTCCTATCTGGACAGCCCATCTTCATTCCATCGATGAGCTCGAAGATGCGGCCCAGCGGTTTCCTTTCTGGATTTGGTGTATGCGTTACTCCTTCGCAAGGAAAATTATTCCACTGAAGCTGGTTACCTGGCTCACAAGTGTCTGTTCTATTCGGCCAATCACCCTTGGGGCCAAGTTTTCACAAATACGTCAAGGTAACTTACCCAGTTTAGGTATCCAATTCTCTGGGATTGTTTTATTTTACTTCCAGGCATTTTAATACATTAAAATGGCAGTTATCGAAAGATCATTTTTGATCCGGAACATCACAATTTTCATGAGCGACACTGGAATATTACAACACCGAATGATGAGCGGCGTATCAACACCCGGCCATTTCATTTAATGGCAATTGTAAGCAAAATGCTTCAAGCGCTTATCGCTGAATAATCCCAGTAAGTTTCAAATCCCGGAACAAATTTAAAGGCTGGTATGTTTGCAGCATGAAGGATACGTTCTTATCCGCCAATGAAGCAGTGAAAATCCGCCATAGCTTAGGAGGGAAATATTTGCGAATCTGACTCAGCAGCACATAAACATGTTCCCAATAATGCAACAACTGCTTTGCTGATGGAAAATTTGTCCCTAACAATTATCAATTTGATAACCCAACCTATCATTTGGAACAGTGGTCAAAAGATGACGTACAACCTGAAACTGGTAAGACGCAACTTTTATTATTTTTATCATTAGGAAAAATTAACTTTTAGTAACAGATAGGATGAGTCATAACTATTAAATAAGTTTTAAATATCAATATGCCGTCACCATTTTCTCAAAGTTTAAAAGAAAATCAATTAAAAAAATAGTCACAATCATTAGCTCCAAGAAACAACAGTTTTTTGAAGCATACACTTAAGCATTTTACCATGCACGGTATACATCATTGCTCCTATCATGAACATTGCATGAACTATAAGTTGCATAAGTGAAGGCGCTATTATAACCTCGCAAAGTAACTTCATATTTAGTTTCATATTAGAAAGCAATATTTACTTTGTAATATACCGCCCATAATAACAAGATTTATAAAAGTAATGTTTTTATCTAAATCAAACTAAAAATTTTCAAATTTTTAATTAATTCAGGTTTAGAATTTGACTTACGGTTTATCAAATCGTGTTCATAAGAACAGTTTATAAGGTTTTCCAATACAGCAACTTATTTTTTATTAGGATGACCAGCAATTGAAACAGTAACACCAGATTTTATCCGAATCTCATAACATTGAATTGGAAATTAAAAACTTTTTTGAAAAACTTAATTCTAATTCTACAGAAGACTGACGAATAACCTTTTATTTTTTATTTGTTTATTCGATCCTAGGCTTCAGCCTTTAATCTTTACTAGTTTTAACTAAATATTAAGAATACGCTAACTTAAATCTATTTTTGATTTGTTCTCTGGACATTTCTAGCTTTATCACATTAGCATGAGCGTTGTAGAGCGCCATCATTCTATAAATAGGTTCATTCCGAGCGTAGTTCTGGATACGGTTTGTTAGCTGAAACGGCCTTATACTGCGCAAACTGCTTCGTCCTTCGTTAGGTGAGATTTGTGACAACAAATACGGTGAAAAATATTTTCCAGTGTTTAGATCTTTAAAAAACAACACGTCGATTGATTTCCTACGATTTTCCAGTGCATCCAATCCTACCAGCATACATAAGGCTCGATATTCCGGCATTTCGTCCTGCCAACCCAGGTTCCTTAGGGCGTACCTTAGAAATCGTTTTTGGACTCGTTCTATTCTGTTTTTATGTACATTGTAGTATGGCTGCCACACAATACTGGCGTATTCGATTGCAGTTCGGATAAGACCAACATAAATCGAAACAATGGTGTAAGGGTTGTCCAGCTCGTGACAAATCCTGCTTACCATACCGTACATGGAGTTTGCTTTGGCAACGACTTGTTCAATATGTTTTGAAAAATTGAGTTCCGCATCCAACTCAACGCCTAGGTCCTTCACTGACGATTTTCTAGCAATGATAGTGCTGTTTTCGAAACGATATTCGTGCAAGATGTTATTCATCTTCCGGGAAAAGGTTATCGTGCTACATTTTGAGGCGTTAACTTTCAATCCAAACGCACTGCAGCACTCAGAGAACCTATATACCGCATTTTGTAGAGTCAAGCAATCCTTGGGGTTTCGAACTGGAAGGAACATTTTCAGATCATCTGCGTATATCAAAACATACACGTCACGCAACACTCCGGGGAACTCGTTCATAACAGTGATGAAAAGAAGGGGTCCCAAGTGACTCCCTTGTGGTACACCACTGTTAACCGAGAATACGCTGGATCTCGCATTCCCAAGCTTCACGAATTGTACTCTTTCTGTTAGGTATGAACCAATCCACTGCAGGCAGGTACTGGTAATTCCATTTTTACATAGAACTGACAGGAGAGCATTAATGTCGATCACGTCAAAAGCCTTGGACATGTCGGTATATATGGTATCAACTTGTGATCCCTGCATCATCCATTGAGTAGTGCGAGAAACGAATTCCGCCAAGTTCGTCACTGTTGAACGCTTTTTCAAAAAGCCGTGCTGAAAATCTGACATCTTTCTTTCTAACCATGGGTACATTTGATCGTAAATTATGCTTTCGAACAGTTTGGGAATCGCAGAGAGAATTGCTACCCCACGGTAATTTTCAGCAGGCAGTTTAGAACCATTCTTATGAATCGGCAAAATATGTGAGATCTTCCATAGTTTTGGAAACCGACCTTCACGAATTGAAGCAGAGAATAGCAATTGCAAAGGCTCTTCGATGCCGGTTACGCACTTTTTGAGAAATGAATTTGGAATTCCATCAGGTCCACTTCCTTTGGACTCATCTAGCAGTAAAATTTTTCGTTGAATGTCGGTGATCGATACTCTCAATTCAGGAATAATTTCGGTTGCGGCTTGGAATCGTAGTTCTGTATTTAAATCGTTAGCGCTGTAAATACTGCGAAAATATTCGGCGAATAATTCTGAAGCCTCATCCAAAGTATTTGCCTTTTTATTGTTGAAAGAAATATTTTTCGGGATTAAATTCGTCTTACGTTTGGAGTTGACGTACTTCCAAAAACGTTTCGGTTCTGTTTGAATATCTCTTTGAAGTTCGTTTAAATACGTGATACGTTGGGCTCTATGCAAAGTGTTGAAAGCATTGGCCGCAAATCGGTAAGCAGTTTTATCCGGCTGAGTTTTACTTCTACGATACTTATTATATTTCTTTTTCTTATCTTTATGAAGACGAATGGTTTCGGCGTTGAACCATTCCGGATATTTGGTTCGATTCGGTTTCTCTATGAATGTTCTACAGTGTTCTAGCAATATGCCGTAAACAACATAGTAGAAAGACAAGACGTTAAAATCAATAGAACTTTCAACAGAGCGTGAATTATCAGCAACGTTATCGAAGACACCCAGATTGCTTAAAAATTCGAACATATTTTGAGCACGCAGTTTAGCGCTATCAACGCAAAAATCGTCATTCGACATAAAAACGTTATTCCATTCAATCTCCAGCAGTGATTGAGAAACGGCTACAGCATCGAAATGCTTCAAATCAATCATTACCTTGTTTTCCTGATCCGATCCTGTGTCCGCGTAATGCAGTTTGTCAACATTGACACTTACAGCCATTGCAGTATGGTGCAATTCGTTTTGTATCAGCGGTACGCATTTCTCTATTTGGCAGCTTTCCTCGTCGTTTGTAAATAACAAGTCAAGAAACCGATTGTTTTGATTAGGTATTCCACAAACTTGAAGCAGATCCGATGCAGCCATATCGTCAACAAGGACGACTTCTTCCGGTAAGCGAACATTATTTGGCAAAAGATGAAGATCAGTTTCTTTATCTCGATACCAACTTGTGTTTTTCAAATTGAAATCTCCAATGACCATCACTTTACTTTCAGCCGGTGCATAATTAACTAGCGCGTTTATACTTGCCGTATGAGCACAGTAACGATCACAGCTTGAGCCAGGAGGTAAGTAGATGCAGCAGATAAAAATTTCGGTTCCGCTCAATAGTATTTTCACGGTAACTTCTTCGTTGCAGGTCGATTCATTAATCACAGTGCTGGAAAAACGATTGTTCACAGCAATCAATACTCCTCCTCCGGAAATCTTATCTGAATTCACAGATGTGCGGTCACAGCGGTAAGTTGAAAACGTTCCAGGAAAAATCATTCGTTCATTGATAGTTTCATCCAAATTTGTTTCACAGAATGCGTATACATCATAATCGTTTTCAAGCGCAGACAAAAAAACAGCCTCGAGTCTCTTTCTACTGCGAATGCTGTTCATGTTTTGGTAATATATACTCAAACTATTCTGTTTGGTCAGCGAGCAATTGTTTTCTCTAATTACAGGCGGATTTATGCGAGCCCGAAACCGAGAGGAACTATCAGCTGAAACGTTATTGCTGGCAGAACGATAGCTGCATTGTTTGATCCGTGCGCCGTGGCAAAAAGGAATCGACGATTGGCTGTTTATCGCTGACTGTTGGTTGGGCGATGGAAACAGCGGCAGTGGTAACGTTGGTGGCATTTTGTGGGCCGAATCGAAAAATATCTGCTCTGCGAGTGAATTTGAATTCAAATTCACGGAAATAAATTCCTTTCTGCCAAGTCGAGGCGGAAAGGGCCTTTTCCTTGTTTTCGATATTTATTCCAACCTTGAATGACACGTAAGTTAAATCATCTAAACGCGCTCCTTTTGGTACCAATTTCACAGCTTCTATTTCGGAATCTATACCCAAATTCGATTTGACTAGGTTAATTATATCATCAACTGTTGTTTGAGGGTCGAACTTAGACAGATGCAGCCAGAATTTCGGATTGTCTTTAACAATTTTAATCAAACCTCCCGAATCAACTTTACTACCTTCGGTTTGTACTCTTGGAGTTGATTGGAAAGGGTTCGAATTAAGAATCGTACGATTACGTTTTGCGCTGGGAGGCGGCATTGTGAAGCTTCCCGGGCGCTTCGGTGTACGAGGGTTATTTATATCAAGAATTGCATTTATCTTTTCGCTATTTATTTTTATTTCATTTCTTAGCTCTTCCAGGATCCGATTGTGTTGTACTTCCACTTGCAGCACAGCAGCATTGGTGGATGCTAATGCGGCTGTGAAAGTTGCGTTTTGCATCATTTTGTTACAAGCAACACACATCCAACGAATCTGTGTGTTTTGCTTGATAGCTTCGTGCAATTCAGTGGAAATTTTCACGCATTTTAAATGGAACGTAGACTTACAAAAACCTTTACAGGTGATGGCTAGCTCTCGAGGAACGGAGGTTGCACATGAATTGCAGCAGTCAACCATTTTCGCTAAGGCGGGATTGCGATTATTTCGGCGAAGCAATATTCTGCTCTAGCGTATCTTTTTTCCGGAACACTTCAAGCTTATTCTAGTAGGCTACGTTTAAGAAGGACAACCGTTACAAATTTAAAATTTTTAAACTTAAAGAAACATTAAAAAACGATAAATTAAGGACTATGAAATGTAAACATAAACAAACGACTTCTTCTTCTTCCGGGAAACCTTCTAACTGAAACTAAATGTCGATGGAATTTTCATGTTATTTGCTAGGTAACAAAAGCGCCTTTGTTTATGCAACTAATTGTTACAGCATAATGTTCATGATATGAACAGCCAGGCACGCCGTGCATGATAAAACGCCTTTATGTATACTATCCATTTTATTCTTGGAGCGAATAGAATTATTTAAATTGAAGATTTCTTCAAAAACCATGCACTAGAGAAATTGATGAAGGAAAATTGAAATTCTTCTTCTTGAGTAAATTTTTACAGCTATTTAAAATCTTATTTGGCTATCACGTCATGAGAACAGAATTTGCTATTCATTCGACTGACAGTTAAAATGGAAGTAAACTTTTCGTACGTTAATTAGCAGAATGATGCCAAATTACGCTTCTCGTGAGAAAAAGTTTCGAGAGCATATTGATCGCAAATTTTGCTTTCAAAGAAAATGTTTTGATGCCCTATATTGGCATCATTATGCTCTCCAAGCTCTCGGAAAACGAGGTGTAATTGGGGACTCAGTTTTAGCAAAATTTGGTATCACTTTGCTAACCAAGTATGAAAAATTGTGCTCTCATTTTTGCTGTGTACCACCTTATGTCAAGCATAATGAGAGCAAATTCAACTCTCAGGGCGTGATAGTAAAATTTGCTATAATTTTGCCATAAAAGTCTGCTCGGGTTACTAGTGGCAGCTTCAGGACTAATATAAATGAGGGACAAAACCTTTATACCTTTATATTTGTAAAATGATTATTAATTTCAAAAGGTGTCAATGGCTTTGCTTATTCACGAGGAGGTTGGGAGGGGCGGAAGGAGGTGGGTTTGGGTCTTAATTAAGTCCTTGTGTTTAATATTATGCATGCAGAAAAAATCCAAAATATGAGCGCTAATAATCATAGCAGCTTTGTCTACTAACAAGACGTCGCATACGTCGCGACGTTGAAAATAATAACGACTCATCGCGAGTTTCCTAGGAGACTTGGAGCATGCGATTGATGGCCTAAGGAAAATATACAGTAAATAACATAATAAACAATGTTCGAGTACTACATCGAAAACGCCTACTAGACTGAAAAAAGAAAAACAAACCTGCGAATGACATGAATCTCGCTAGTAAAAAAGCGTCGCTAGTCCTACTGTCGCTATTCGGTTTGGTGCTATACACATAATATTTTTTGCATAATGAATGATGCGTTTTAATATTGAAAATATTGACAAGTTGGTTGGATTATTAGATTTTTTTATTTAAATTCATAAGCTAAACATTAATTATAGAGGAAGAATAATATAATCGATTTATTTCTAAGTTATTTCATAATTGTTGACTAGAATGATATTATCAAGATTCAGAATTCATCAATGTTATTGTTGACTTCAAGATTTTTCCAATACAATCGTTTGTCTTCCGGCATCAAAGGACAGAGTTCCTTAATAATATGTTCCTTTCTTGACTTTTCGATACCTCTATCCACGCTATTGAATAGGAGAGTTGACTTAAGACTGAATGTTGGCTATTGTACGCAAGAGGCCTTACCGAAACTTCGTCGGAGGAATTTCTTGACCCGGATAACTCAATGTCTGCTGATTCATGGGCCCTGTATATCACATTGCTGAAAGAAAATGGAAAAAATATAGCATTTAAGAAATCAACTTGAAATTCACAAAGTGTTAGAAAAACTTACTAGCTACTCCATTTTTAGCCCAGCGTGTTCAAGAAAAACCTTTAATGGTGAACAGGTTTGCTTTCGTCTGTTAGATTGTAAGCATATGAAAATGCTTTTTTGAAACCTGAACGGGAAATATCAGGCTCGACCCGTCGGCGTTTAACGTCCTGGCGAAGGCTGTGCTGGAGTATGAAGACCCTCTCCAGGGCAAGGTTCCAATACTCTTTATTTATTTTAGTTCTCCTCACTGTGGAACTGTGATTCGAGCAATAGAATTCACATTTACATGTTGGGAGGATCACATTATGCTTCCGTTTCCTGTTTGCCACAGATTCCAAATGATTCGTTTCACGCTTCGTTAGTCCAGGGACCTGTTCTATTACCGATTTATCCTCAAACTCACTCTCGCTCATGCTACCGTACTTAGCTTTAAACTCCTTTTCTTTGGTTCGGATACAGCTTACCATCCACGAGAAGCGAATATTTGACTGATTGAGAAAGAAAATATCTGGAATTGGTTCGTCGCATGCTACGATGGGTGTACGTCATTTGGTCTTGGAAACAGTGAGAAATAATAGCTGTTTCCACAACAAAATGACGTTGACTTTTTCCACAAATCATGTATTTGGCCATGTTTTGTCATCGTTTGTGTACGGATTTAATTATTGAAATTTGCTTGAAGGCTCAATAAAAAAAAAGTTTTTGCAAAAAGCTCCGTACTAAAAATGGCACATACGTCAGATTGCCAGATTACGGCAGTTGAGGTCACGTTGAACTCAAACTAGATAGTTTTGGTGACAACGTTTACTATTTTTTTTGCAAGTAAAATTTAGTATACGATAAATAAATGTCCATAGTGTAGGAGGTTTTTAACTTGTTATAATTTCTAAAAGCAAGGGCACATCTCTTTGGCGACTTTAGTCATCTTAGTACTGTCGTGATCCAAGCGGTCCGTATATTCTATTCAGTAATTTTGGTTTTGGTACGTGGCGATCGATAAAGTAAATAAAGTAATTCAAGATGTGCGAGAAATTTTCGGCCGGAGCGTTGGGATCAGAAAGGTGGAGCTCAGATTCCCAGACGATAGTATGTAACCATGGTACGAGAAATGTCGTCAAAGTCGGCATTCTTGAAGTCGAAATAGAAGGGTGCTAATTTTCCGATAGAAGAAAGTTTAGAGACATCGAGCGAGACCAATAAGATAGGATGATGGTGTTCCGCTTTAACGTACGGAACAGGTTCAAAACAACGGACAGTACGCGAGTCCCATGGCTGGCAAAGCACAGATCCAACATACGACCGTTTTCGTACGACACGCCGCATAGTATGACGTTCGAAAGGGTCGAACATGTTGAGCGTACTGGATCCAGGTAAAGAAAGCTACCATGGTTGGAGCACCACTTCAAACCGGGAAAATTGAAGTCACCAATCACGAAAATGTAATCTTCGGATGCACAGAGAGAGCTAACTTTGGATAAGCAGCGCGAAAAAGACTTAGCTAAAGCAACATCTCTCTTGCGATCAGGAGGCAAATACAGTACGCATGCACTTCGATCGCAATGAAACACTATATAACCTGGGCAAATATCTGACTCTAAAGAGCACGGCCGTTCAAGCCATGTTTCCGTGAAAGCGACGACGTTGTAACTTTATTTTAAACGACCAATTTCCGTGTTTGTGTCCATAGATAGATGAACTTTCGGCGCCAGGAAGAAAAATCAGTAATAAATGGGTGACGTTCATGCCATTCAGTAATGCTGATGGTTCGTTTAAGCTTCTGCGACGCATAGAGCTGTGATAAAAAACCTCCACTGCTGGCGAGCCAAGGTTTTCGTCAACTGTGCGGATTTCAGCGGCTAGACTACGCCGAGCTGCGTATGCCGAGCTGCCAGGTACGTCGCGCGTCTGTGTGTAGGATATCTCCAACGTAACCGTCGCGGAGTATCCGAGTCGAACGCGCCCTCTGCGACGGAAGCTGTGGGGATAAGACAATACCTTCTCCGCAGTGGAAATCGTAGGGGGAAGAGCCATGTTTCCGTGAATGCTACGACCCCCGAAGAATGCCCTTCTTCGTAGTCGAACTCGTAGGGGGAAGAGTATTTACGCCGCGAAATACTCTCGGGTAGGATGACTTCACGTCGTCGGCGGGTGAGTCATCTGAGTCGGTGTAGGATGAATTCTTCGCCGGGAATCATCCGAGTAGTCTTTCGTAAAGCCCCGGACGTGTGCTGTGACAGGCGCGTGTCTAGGATAAGCTGCTCTCGATCGGCACACGGACGGGCAAAGGGGAGAGGGCCTCGAGCCAAGCCAGGCGGAGCCAAGATCTCAAGTCGTTAGAGGAGAGGTCCTTAGTCTTGAATCGTAACAAGAGGCAGGGTATATATGCTGGAGTTTGCCGATGAGCGCTTAAGCGCGGACTTGGTCTCCCATCTCGGGTATAGCCTTCGTTGCAGGTCCGGATGGGAATTATGGCCAGAGGCCCCAGGTGGACTTTATGGCGTAGGGGTACTTAGTATCATGAGTCGCCCAATTGCACCCATGGACCCAGAGTAGCATACTGGGGGGACTCGGTCGCTCACCGTGCCTTGGAATGCAATCCGTAAAAAGGATTTACCACCTGGGTGATCAACTAATAAAAAAAAAGACTACGCCGGCCTCCATCCTAGTACCTGGGGGTGATGATCGACGATCGGCTGAACTTCATGAGCCATGTCGGTTATACATGCAGAAGAATGGCAATGGCAACGGCAACCCTCTCGCGTGCCATATCGAACAACTCAGCGATCCGCTGCAGCTGAAAAAGGGACCTCGCACATTTTGCGATATGGAGTGGCAACGGGAAAGGCAGCTTTGAGCAGGCAATGTAATCTGCAGAAGCTCTGAGGCGTGCAGCGGCTGATAACCCTGCGGGTGGTCAGCGGATACCGAACAGTGCCAACAGTAGAAGATGATGTTGTGGCGGGGGTCATGCCCATCTCGGTCTTGCTAAAGGAAGCTATCGCCCGATTTGCGAAAACATGCCAGAGAGGCCTTGATGTCCTACTGGCAGCACCCCTGGAACAGCTCTGAAAGTGGCCGGTGGACCCATCGCTTGATCCCTAACGTCGGATTTTGGATGGATCGGAAACACGGAGAGGTGGATATCTGCATGACGCACTTCTAAAGTACCACCATCGGTTTGGATTTGTGGCTTCGCCATTCTGCCCAAGCTACGGTGACATAGTTGAAACAACATAGCACTTTGTGTTCAACTGTCCAGGTTCGAAGGAGTGTGTATGACAGCCGACAACATCGTGCGAAAGATGTGTGAGGATCATGACTGCCTTGCAGAGGAGTTTGAACCAGCATCAGTCCTCGACCGATGTAGGGTGACTCCTTCGTCAAGGGCATCTAAGTAGAGTGTGTCCGACCCTAGCAGTAAAGCTTACAAAGATAAGACTATACCTTCTGCATATAGTCGCGTACGTGTGTAGGATATCTTCACCGTTACCGTCGCGGAGTATCCGAGTAGAACGCGCCCCATGCGCCGGAGGCTGCGGGAATAAGACAATACCTTCTCTGCAGTCGAGCTCGTAGGGGAAAGAGTTTTCACGCCGCGGAATACTCTCGGGTAGTGTGACTTCACGTCACTCGAGTCGGTGTAAGATGACGTCTTCGCCGGGAATCATCCGAGTAATTCCGTAAAGTCCCGGATATGTGTTGTGACAAGCGTGTGTTCAGGATAAGCTGCTCTCGATTCGGCACACGGACAGGCAAAGGAGAGAGAGCCTCGAGCCAAAACAGAGGAGTCAAGACCTCAAGTCGATAGAGGAGAGGTCTTTGTTCTCTCCTGACCGGGACTCAATTCGTTTGGGGAGAGGTCCTTAGTATTGTATCGTAATAAAAGATGGGGTATATATGCTGGAGGTGATTCGAAAACGAGTATTGCTGTGGAGCGCTTTGCGCGAGTATGGTCTCCAATCATGGGTATAACCCTAGTTGCAGGTCCGGGTGGTTATTATGGCCAGAGACCCAGGTGGACTTTATGGCGTAGAGGTATATAGTATCTAGAGTCCACCAATTGCACCCATGGACCCAGAATAGCACACTAGAGGGCCGCGGTGGCTCGCCGTGCCCTGGAATGCAATCCATAGAATAGGATTTAATACCTGGGTGATCAACTACTAAAAAATACTACACCGCCATGAGCTTCTGGATCTGCCTCTTCTTCGATGTCCAGCTGGATTTCAATCAAGTGCCTCTCTGCATCTCGTTCTCATCTCTTCGCAGCGTGTGCCCAATCCATCTCTACTTACACTCCCGAATCTCGTTTCTAGTGCCTTTTGATGACACGATGTAGTTCCACGTTTAAGATCCATTTGCCAGGCCAACAAGCACGAATGATATTCTGTAGGTAGCGATTCACAAAATTCACAAAAACCGTACAATAATACGAATTTGACGTTTGAGTTAAAGCTACTGATTTTCGTTAGTAGAGAGATCTGGTGTAAGCGCCAGATATTTCGGGATTTAATGATCCGAGTTTCTATGTCTTTCTCGGTACCAACATCAAGGGTTATCTGGCTACCAAGATACTGGAAGCACTCCACTTTTTCGACCTGTTGCCCAGCTACCATGAAACTGGAGGGATTCCCTGTGTTGATCTCTATCGATTTTGCCTTTCCGATATTGACTTTGAGACTTGCTGCCTTGGAGCTTTCGGTGAGGCCGTCGAGTTTGCTCTGCATGTCTTGTTGTCTTTGAGCGAGCAAAACAATATCGACGTGCAGGACCTTGCACGAAAATGCCTCTGCTCTCAAATACTGTGCTTCGAAGAGATGGATTAGTTTCCCCGGGAACTCTCCGTCGCCTTAGAGCCGCCCAGGTATTGTCATGGTTCAGTCGGTCATAAGCTCCCGCTTATGATGATCAGCAAATGGCCTTTACAAAAAGCGTGGATGACTCGTATATTCTCTAAGGAGTGATTTTGAAGGTGTTTGTACTCACGGCATATGTAGAAAAAGCTAGGCTTCCGAAAGAAGCGTACATATCTATTGGAAAAATGTTCAGCCCACTCTGAAGCTGAAGATCCCCAAACTGGTCCCCCGATGGTTAAATTTCAACATTTTTGTTGCCTTCAAATACCACTGCATTGCACAGCCGATGGATTCAGAAGATAAAATCTAGATATCGATAGAAGGTGATGCGAAGTTTTCTGGATCGTCCTGGAGAATACGACAATTTGAAGCATATTGACATTAAAGATAAAATCTTTTAAATAACTGAGACATGGAATACAGCAATGCAGTTTCAGTGTCTTCCATTTACAAATTAGGGAAATTGCTTTACAGAATGGCAGACTTGAAGAGGACAAATCCTACTGGTGGAACAAATTAACACTTTTCAAAAAACAGAAGCTTATGTGATGAATGATGAAATTCTGTAACTTCAATAACAATAACGCTTAGTTTGATGATAATTTTTTTAGCATAACTTTGTTTTTCTTTAACTGCGCTTGAAAGTTTACTCAAAAGTTTCATCCAAACCAGAACAAAATTATTGGTTTCATATTTATTTTCAACGTTAATAGAATCACGAAAAAAAATTAAACGGACAATCGAGTCAAAATACACGGATAAACGAATCACGAATCATCGAGACACCGGATAATCGAGTCTAAGTAGAATTGAGTCTAATCTGAAATAAATATCTAGATTGATCGATGAACTTGAGTGTCAAAAAGCTTCCAAACGAAGACAAAATTAAGAAATTAACAAATTTTCATTTTGAAAAAATAATTATGAAAAATTCTAAACAAAAAAAAACTGAACGGCTTGTGATATAGCTCAGTTGGCAAGTCAGTTGCTTTCTGAGCCGATGTCCGTGAGTTCGAGCCCAAGAGTAAAGATCGATAACAGTTGTACCGGATAAGTTTTTCATTGACTTGTCCGTCAACTTCATCGTTGATATAAGTCGCGAATGACATAAAGATGTTAAAACGACTATAATCGAAACAAAAAAAAAAAAATTCTAAATTCAATAATCCCTAGAGCAAACTTCTTTGAGTGTCGTTTTGATTTTGGTTCTGCTCTTTATGCATTCATTTATCTGATCTCTTTAGTTTATTTGTATAAGTTTTTTCATTGATTTCTATCCTTTCTTACAGATCGTCAGCATTCGTCGCTCCGAAAATCTCCCCGGACTTACATCCTCAGTCGGTTCCACTGAAAGCTACCATTAGCAATACCCATCGTGGTCGCCAAGAGTTTTCACATTCCTCTACGACAACAACTCCGCACAACGAGTTCGCTAAAGTTGCACCCAAAAGTGCTGAAGCCCTCTCTCCAGAGAACAAGGAAGCACTGATCTGTGGACGAATCGCCCAAGCGGTAGGACGAAAAAGGACCAGGCGCTCACCTTACTACGATCTGCGGTCCCCAAAAACACCGAGGGCACCGGTATTTCTGCCTCCGCAGTTTGGATTCGGAACTGCGGCCTTACAGCATCTGTACAACAGCGAACAACCGTTGGATTATTCGAAGAATTCGCCACTTTTTCGGGAGAAATATTCCGGTGGTGGTCAACAGAGTCAACGATCATTTTTGCAGTCTTTTGTGGATGTTCCTAAAGCTCCAAAACCTCCGAAGGCTGCGATTCGACCCCAGGTCGTTCCCATTCAGAAACATCCCACCTTGTATAGAATAACGGATAACCTGTTGAGTTCACCGATCAGGCCTCAACTGTATCAGCGAGAGTATTCGATAGAAGATACTGCTATGAAACAAAACTCCTCAATTCCTCGGAATAATCTTAGGGAAGCTGCCTTGAAGCAGGTGGATCAGTACAGTCCAACTAAAAATTTCGATCAATGCCTGCAGATGATGAAGGACTCGCCAGTCTTAACGGGTGTAATTCGGACTACGGGCAAACCCTCTCTGCATAATTTGAACCTAGAACCTAGAATAAGCAATACTCCTCAACGACTCCCTGAAACTCCTGTTCCGGTAGCTCAACCGCAACTTCCCAATCCTGCTCCTACGACGAATCAACAATTACAACAACCCAACCCACCTATCAGCCAACCTCTGATCCCGTACCCATCGCCTCGTAGGAGATTCCTCATCGACATCCGCCACGAAATTGATGAGTTCCTAAACTATCGACATCAGGAGATCTGCGGCACCCTAAGGTTGTTCACCGAAAAACGTGCCATCACTCTGGACCAGCTGTTCGAGCGTCTGGACCTGCTCAAAATCGATTTGCGGCGAGATTACTTCAAGCTCGCAACGAACATGATCCGCCGGCACGGGTATCGCTTTAAGCCGGACCTCAAACCGCAAACGCTGGAGTATCGACTTCCGGAACGACCGCAACTCTTCTGGGATTACTTCCGCGGTATCAAGAGCTCTCTGATAGCAGGGCGGGCCAAACGCGAGACCCTGCCCACCTATGCCCTGGTCGTGCGGGCCCTCCTCGATCAGTACAAGGATTCCCTCAAACATTTCCTGTGCGCAAACCTCGTCGAGGAACACCCCATTCAACGGGTTGTGCCCCTAGAACGGCGTCAGTTCTAAAACAAACGACCGCTAAACTCTAACCTTAGAAACTATGAAGTTAGCTTATAAATCGAAACTGTGCCATACACTCTCGACTCCTCGAATAGCGGATTATGATTATGTGAATTCAAATGTGCCTTGCAATCGATTTAAGACGACAAACATCAACCTCTCAGAAACAATAATACCCAAAAACAAAGTCAAAGTCAAAATTTCGCATTAAATAGTTAAGAAAAGTATATCGCCTCGGTATGTATAGCTTTCTAGTGACGCTTAGAATTAGCGTGGATGTGATTTTAACTCGATAAGTAGAAAATGTTACACCTAAGGGAATTTTAAGACACTAGATAAGCAAACTAGTCGTTATACGAACACCCGCTAAGACCATCCGCCATTTCGTGATGGTGACTCACTTAAATGATACCTACCTACTGTAGTAGTTCTTACGCGGTTCTGTATTACACAGTTAGCAATACATACGCGTGATTTAAGAAACGCCATTTTTGGGCCCGGTTACAGGGAAACAGATCAAGACTGTTGCTTAGATTCGCGTGACCCGATATAGGCTTATATCCTTCTCATCAAATACATGTGCTATAATATTATATTTAGAAAGAATTTTTCGTGTAAGCGTGTACTTTTTATAACTTACTTCGAAACATCCCTCCACAAAAAAACAGTGTCGCAGAATCTCCTGTCTGGGTCTACCTACTAGTAGGAAAGTTCATCCACTTGCTAAGCTAATTGTTTTGGCACGTCTCTTGTTCTTCTTTTAATTTTCACTCACTGGATTCTTTTCTTTAACCGATTGTTTTGTACCTACAGTATGCAAAAAAAAGTTTATGCACCCCCAGTGAAAAATTAGATTTCTTCCAAAAAAACCCACCAAAAAATTAAAACAAGCTTTATTGTTGTTCAGTTTATTACTATATATGTAAAAATAAAGTCAATTCATTCAAGTTTAAATTGAAAAAACATATTCTGTTGTGTTGCATTTAAGACCTGATTTAAAAAAAAGTTAAAAAAAAGTTAAAAAATAATAGTTTATTCACCCCTCTGGTTCGCATAGTTTAGTAGGGGAAAACTGTACAGAACGCACCAGTTGAGCACAAACGCTGTTCACAGCACTAACAATTATGAAAGAACTAAATTGAACGTTTACGACGATTCAGGGATCTAATTTACTTCTTACTAGAATGAAACAATATGATAAAAAAAACGATTTCGTTGATATTTTCGTAAAAAACTTATCCAGCTACCCAGCAAACATTTAAGAAGGTATATCGCAGGAACAACAGAATTATTTAATCAAGTTTACCTGATGAAACATATTGAATTAAACGTACCAAAATAGCATATAGCTACAAAATTGGAGGCGATATATCTACAGCCACAGGATTCCAACGATTAGATTTCCCCACAAAAAGCAAAATAAACTATTTTAACCCTTTAATGCATGACTTTTTTCAAATGAGAATTTCAGTTATTGAGTCAGTAAAATAATAACGTTTTAATTCGAATAACAACACTCAACAGGTTTGAAGTCGATATTTTTATTTATTTATAAGTCTTCGAAAAAATATTGTTTCGCACAGACTTATTGTTCAAAGAGATGCCTTAACCTATTTTTAAATGATTGCTTAGACATACCAAAATCAAAAATTCTAACACACTCATTAAAATAACGGTTAGGGGAAAAGTTCATATAAAGCCCCATGTGGCTAATACGCGCCACCCTTGTTTTGAAGAATCTGAAACATTTTAAGCCTGCAAAATATTACCAATTTGTTTTAAATGCTGTGATTGATCATGGCAAGTATGATTTTTTCCTTAAAATGTACCTGTTTCGTGATAATTTCACAATTTAGGTTTTTCTTCATTTTGATCTAAATTTGAAAACACTTTCAATAAGGTGTCACCAAGCAGAGAAAAACGAATAAGACAATATTTTCTGACACATCGATAGAGGAGAATCTAAACTATGATTTAATGCTAAAAAATCATACTGAACTCGCTACGGTATGCTTTTAATGGGTATGTTCTATCATGGCCCATGCGCTCGTTATAACGCGCCAATCGTAGTAGGCTGAAAATAGCATTAATTGTTCAAAAGGGCCAATTTTAATTGAAAATGAACAAAAAGTCTAAAACCATATTTTGAGCGTTAATTCACCCCACAAAATCTACTTTTAATTTTTTTTTTAATTTTAATAAGTCCATTTTGATTTTCTTTTCAGTCAAAGTGTCTGTAAGTATTGGTGTGTTTTCGGTCTTCGGCTGCTTTCGGGTGTGTTCGGCTGCTAGGCGCGTATTGAATACACAGCGGCGCGTATTTGCAACACAGTTTTGTTCTGTGGCTTTGAATAAGGTTTTTAAAAATCAAGTTTTTGAAGCAACTATAGCAATTTAAGCTAAAAAAATCATAAGCGTTTGTAGAAAACAAATTTCTTCAACGATTGCACCCATTTTCAACACAATTTGTACGTGGAATACATAGAAAATCAGCGATTCGCTTAGGTGGCGCATAATAGGGCATGTTCCCCTACATGTTTCTATTGAATTGTAGTAGCCATACGTGGTTCGATGAGATGGAATCTGTGTAGCCGATTGTTGCGAGCGTGGCACTATCTCGGCCAATAGGCCTTTCCGAATGGATAATCTCTCCCACGGTCCTTTGTACACGCACACACACGACGGCTGAGCTGTCGTGTCTTGCGCGGTCGTCAGTTAAGTTACCACCTTCAACGAGGGTGGATGCGAGTCTCCCGTTGGAATGGGGCTCATACTGGAGCTGCGTATTCAAGTATACTTCTGACGATCGAACAAAAAAGTGTTTTAAGTGCATTCACGTCGTTGAAATGGATTGTGTTGCGACGGAGGAAAGCAAGCATAGCGTAAGCCTTGGTGGCGCGGTTATTGTAGTGATATGCGTGTGAAATCTCAACCGGCTATCGAAGGTAACACCGGGGTCCTTTATTTTGTCAACAGTTTCGAGAACGGTATCACCCATTGTTTAGTTATACTGATGCACGTTACGGGTTCTTGATAAACTCATTGTTTTGCACTTTTTGACGTTCACCAACATTTCATTCAAACCGCACCATCTCATGATAACGTCGAGATCATTCTGCAACATGATGCAGTCTAGCGGTGATGTAATTTGTCGGAAAAGCTTTAGGTCAGGCATGTCAAACTGGAGTTAACGGGTCGCATGCGGCCCACGGCCTTGGTCAATGCGGTCCGCGTAGCCCCGTCTTAAATTTTCACAAAATTCCCTACTGCACAGAAGTACGCTGGCTTCCCTGCCACAAAATATTAAAAAGATTTTTTTTGCTATGAGAGGAAATAATAATATTTTTGGAAATGAAAGGTGAACCTGTTGAACATTTTCAGGCACTGACTGGTTTCAGGATTTGGCATTTGACGTTGATCTCACTCGCCACCTGCAAGATTTGAACTTAAAGCTTCAAGGAAAAGAAAAAAATATATCATAACTGCTTGTGATGATGTTAAAAAACTTTCAAGCGAAGTTACGGTTATAGATCAACCAAATTTTCAAAGAAAACCTTGTGCACTTCTCTACGTGTCAAGAACTGAAAAGATCAAATGAGGCTGCATCATTTGGTAATTACGTACTTCACCTAGAATCGTTACTAGATGAATTCAAAAGCCGTTTTCGTGACTTTAATTCATACGAGCAAGAATTTTCGTTGTTTGTATCTCCATTTTCGTTTGCTTCTAAAAATGCTGCTGATCATTTGCAACTAGAGTTGATATAGCTATTATTAAAGCTTTATTAACAGCGAAATACATTGAAGTGGCTGTACCTAAATTTTACAGCTATTTGACCGCACGCTACGTTGAGTTACGGAAATTTGTATCCAGAATTCTTGCTATGTTTGCAAGTACCTAGCTATCTATGTGAGCAGTTTTTTCCATAATGAAAGCTACAAATACTCCTCAACGTTCGAGATTATCTGATAAAAATTTATCATCAATAATGAAAGTGTCAGTAACAAATAAACTTCAACCTGATATCGGGACAATAGATATAATGCATTATAATATAGGAATGAAAATTTTTAATGCGGCCCGCACACTCAAACGAGTTTAACATGCCTGTTTTAGGTTGTCTACATAAAAAAGTTTATGCGACGTCAACATGTCACACAAATCGTTAACGAACAGTATGAATATTAACGGTCCTAGATGGCTGCCTTGGGGAACACCGGATGGTATCAAAAACTTCGAAGAGCAAAAGGAGTTGACTTTAACATAGGCCAAGCGGGAGTTGAAATACGAGGCAAGCCACTTTGTTATCCACTCAGGAAGTCCAAGGTGTATAAGTTTGTCTATTACCAATATGTGAGGAACATCAAAAGTTTTAGAGAAATCGATGTATACAGTGTGCACTTGCTGACGTTTTTCGAGTATTGGTACCACCAAATTTGTAAATGCCATAAGGTTTGAGGTTGTTGAACGTTTCTTCATGAATCCATGTTGAGCAACATCAATTAACTGAGCTATGGACGGATATAACATCGTACACTAAAGATTCAAGTACTTTCGCAAAACAGTTAAGGATTGAAATCGGACGGTAGTTTTCGACGGAATGTGCGCTGCCACTTTTATGCACAGGTATGATCGATGCTATTTTCCACGCCTGCGGGAAAACTCCAGATGACAGGGACATATTGAAAATCCTTGTTAGAGGTATCGCTATTGCGGAGGCACAGTTTTTTACGAACACCGGTGGCAAATTGTCAGGACCTGGTCCTTTCGAAACGTTCACTGCTATAAGGGCATTATAGACGTCAACATCAGAAAGTGTAAGATTAGGTACACGGATATTGTATGACGGTAAAGATTAAAGTGATACATCCGTAGTGAGTCCATCATCATTCAGGAAAACTGACTGGAAGAGCCGGCGAATGTCATATCAACTGGGATTCTGAAGTAGCTTTTTCGGCTACGGATATATGACCAAAAAGCAGCGGGATTCGTTTTAAGCTCGCTTTGAGTGCGGTTTACGTACCGTAAAACGGGGTAACTTTGATCACCGGGGTAACTTTGACCATCAATAAATTTTGCCACATTATCATCAATACCTCAGTCTATAGTTTTAATTTTTGAAAACTGTTTTCTACGTTTGAATGCCTATTAATTGAGTATCAAATAGACAAAATTTGGTTTGTATTTGAAATGTGATTTCAAAATCTTTAAATATCTATTTTTCCAAGGCTCACAAACAAACAGCTCTCCTGATGATATCAAAAAGTATTTAGAAGCAAACGGGTGGGTGTATATGAATGAACAACTTTTATTCTTTGTATGTGTATAGTTATAGTGCTATTTTGATAGTCATTCAATGATAAAATTTTGATATTTAAAAAGTGAGGACTTTTTCCAAGAGCAAGCCCATATTGGACAAATGGAAAGGAATCCTATCAAATGATTAAATTTGAAGAAAAAATTAAAATGGAAATAGTGGGAGGGCTTAGGGAAATGTGCGAAGGTAAAATTTCATTTGTATTTTGAAGCTAAAACTATTCAGCAATTATTATCACAGTTTTTGGGAACACTGGCTTGTTCACCACGCGATTTCTTTCGAAGCAAATAAAAATTGATTTTATACAGCAATAAGTGCTTTAAAATTCAATATGTCGCATGAAATCATTAAAATTGATGTACGCGAGTGTATTAAGTGTGAAGTTAAGGAGGAAGATGTTATCAATTCCGAGCCATTTGCTGTTAAAGTTTTTGAAATTCGCTTTTTGCATGACGCGAACGCCATTCCTTTCGAAACTTCGAGAAAATCTGTTTAAAACAAATTCAGATGGCGTTGAATAAATCTAGTGGGAAGGTTTGGATCCTAGCTGACATAAAGTCGCCGTGTATAAGTGTTCCCAATCTGGAACAAATCAAAATGTAATATCGGTAGAGAAGCCGGATTGGATAATCTTCATGCATCAACTAAAGCTAAGTACCTTTTTTTGTTTCCCTAAGTTTAAACATAATTTAATATTTAGTTCCAATTTTTAAAGTGTTCTTTTTCTAAATATTTCTATTTCATTATTAATGTACACTAAATTCTTACTAGAACAATCAATACAAATTTCAATTTCTTTCCCTATATGAACTATGTTTATTCATTTGCAAATTCAAAGTTTTATATTTCAAGTTAATCGTTTTATTTTTTGTTAGGGTTTATCGCAAACTAAAATATTTTTTGTTTAAAAAAGTTCACAAGAACTACCAGCAATCAACCAAAAGATTATTATTCAAATACAAAAATTGCAGGGCTCATTAGAACTTAGTAGAGTATCGAACAGTAGCTTTAATGATTTTTTTTTTCTTTTTAACATTCTATTACCTAAAACTTGTTTATTTTGGATGAAACTGGCAGCCTTCGTTCATCTATCCTCACTGGGAGAATTGATGAGTCCAATTTGCATAGTGAAGTCATGTGTAGTAACAGTTTCTTTATTTCTTAAATAATGCGTTAAATTTTTTTTTTTTTAATAAGTGACTTGGTATAAACTTAAAGAAAAAAATCAATCGTCGCATGAAGGTAAGTTGAAAATTTTCGTTCGACTACTTTTGTTTTGGTTATTTGATGACGCAGCATTGCACTTGAGTAAAAGCCTGTAAAATAAAAATGCAGATAGCGCTATTAAGGCTAACAGAAATGCTTTGCACTGCCATCTGGTGAGTAAAATAATGTCTTTAGTTATCTCAAGTTGTATGCAAGTTTTGAAGCTAAGACTTTAACAGGGAGTGTCACAAGGATTCCAATTCTAATTTAGATCAAATTCGTACAAATATTATTACTTTACCACCCAAGTAAAACCAGTTGATTGTGGGGAATTTTCAGGGCGGATCAATCTATCATTTTTTCCATTTAAGATAGTTGCAAAAGCAATAGTTTTGTGTTGTAAATTCAATTTGTAGTTCTATTCAAAGCAAGTAACAAAAAAGTTAGAAATGAAATCAATCAATAATCTACCTTCATCAAATTGTTTACTTAACCATAATATTGGAAATGACAGACGCAATTAAATTATGCAATTGAAATATATCTAACAAACACTTAGTATAAAAATTTAAAAATATCGTAGAGTTCACACAACTAAATATTGTACTATTTGCTTGTTTGTCGCAAATTTCAAGACTCAAGGTTTCTACAGTAATAAGATTAGAAGTTCACCTAAGGATTATATTTGTTTTTCATGATTCGAAATTATCCAGAGTATCAAGTCCTACTTAGTGATATAGAATTTAAAAAACCTTGTTTTCTTAGCAACTGTTAATTATCCGGAGATACAAGATTATGAATAACATTAAAAAACGTTTTGGTATGGTATAAGTGAACCATGTTATAGAATGTAGGAGTCAATCTTAGAAGGTATAAAGCTTTTGGTTAATTCTAGTCTTAGAATGTTGGAATTTAATTTTGATTTGTGATTTTTTACCCCGCCAAATATATTTTTATTTAATTGATTATTGCATCGTGTGTTATAGAATTTCCGTCTAGTTAATTGTGATAGGTCTTATGATATGAAATTCACCCTCTTCGTTTTATTCATAATCAGAGCTTCTTCGTTATAATGGTGATGAGTTTAATGATTTACACATTATATTATCATCCGGTTGCTTCATAAATTTATCAGAGAATAGAAAGTTTTACATTTTCCATCATCATTTTGGATCATTGTTTAAAAGACATTTTTTAAATTTATAATTTTCAGACTTTTTTTATAATTTATATAACTCATTTTCTATATTTTAATTGTATTTCATAATTATTACATTCACATGTATCATATTTCTTGTTTATTTTATCATTATATACTTATTCCATTGTATTTTATATTTACCAGAGAGAATGCATCTGGGGATAGCCCAAAGCGATTATTGCAAGCGGAGTGGAGTGCCAACCATTGTAGGTTTCTGTGGGTTGGATGCCTTCTCTCGACGAACCATCGGCCGTGGAAGCCCTAGAAGTCAATTCGAAGGCCAAGCCACACAGACATAGGCTGGACCTTGCTACCGATGGGGGAACCATACATACATACATACATACATACAAAACTATTCAGCAATTATTATAATTTTTGCCCCTAGATGTATGCAGCATCATTGTTTTTTTTTCGATTATAAATGTTTTTAAAAGAAAACGTTAAAAAGTTAGGTAAAATTGATAAATTAGAATTTTTAATTAATTATGAAGGTGTTATGTATCCTTTATGATCAAGAAAACTCGTTAAAACTGTCAAAATGGAGACTGATCAATGTAACCCCAAAGCATCAATTCCTGAACAGCGACGAAATCGATTTTTAAATCAAATTTAAAGTAGTCCAATTAATTTCTGCAACCATGTTTTACGTTCATAGGAGTCCAGTACTGGTTTTAAAACAATGAAACATGCCACATTCCCTTTAACAGGAAAAATTATCGAAAGATATTGAAAAAAGTGATCAATATTACCCCGGATTACGGTACTCACGAAAGTAACTATCCTGAGCGAGTTCGTAGTTTTTTTTTAACATCTAATAGAATTCCTCTACTAACATAGATTAATAAGTGATCCACTCGGCAAAATGAAACTTTATAAGTAAAATGCCTTAATAAACATACCTTTGATTAAAAAAAAAATCTAATAGAATTGACCTATCTTCGTTAGATCTTGATCGGAAGAAACGTATGATATTTGCTGGATTGATTCAGCGTGTAACTCGTAGAGAACAGGATTACTGTTAGGACGTAAATAAACGATACCCAAAAATAAAACTTGACGACCATGCGCAATACGAAGAACTGCTTGTTCAAGTCTGTTGCAGTTCTCTAACGCAACGGACTTGCAATTCATTTCATTTTTAACGGCAATTAGGACGCCACCACCACGATTCAAATCACTGGTTTCTAAATTACGGCCACAACGGAAAACGGTATAGTTGGAGGCAAATTCAGAACTGCTTATATTCCAGTGAAGCCAAGTTTCCGTAAGTACTACAATGGCGTAGTCACTTCTCTGCAGTGCTAGTAGAAAACTGTTTGTATTTGTTCGGATACCACGGACGTTTTGATAGTAAATCAGAATATCGGACTGACAATGTTGTATGTGATGGTCGTTGTTTGATTCAATTTGCTCTTTCAATGCTACTCGCTTTTTCCTTTAGATTCGAAGCCATCGTTATTTTGTACGAGGTGAAAGAAAATCCACTGGTGTCTCTACCACGAGGAACGAGCTTATTAGCCTTCAATTCATTGGTGCCCGGAGCACACTTGGCAAGCTCCAAAACATCTCCATCAGTTACTTCTGGAGAAATCCCGGATAAATACAGATGGAACCTGTTTTCATCAGACACTTCTGGCGGAGCTGCTGAATTCGCCGTATCAGCGCCTCGGAAGAGTTTTGCTGGACGGCGAGGAGTGGCATCGTTGACAAATTCTTCTAATTCCCTACCACGTTTTGCAGAAATAGGTTGCATCCAGTGATGGTAAATTTCGCCCGTCACGCTTGACCCGACTAGTTTTGTTTCATCAAACGACTGGCACTGTTCTCAATTGACGGAGCCTCACTACTCGCATGACGGATAAAGCACGACAACAATCAACATTTCTTCATCATCGACTGGCGAAGCTCCTACACATGGTCAAAATTTCTGCTGAGAGTGACAGGCAAATCTCTTCACACTTCGATCGGCTGCTGACGGCAGGTACAACTAATTGAACGACTTGCTGGCAGAGAGCAACAATAGCAATAAAAAACTAAAAACGAGCTTGCTGGCAGGAGCAACAATAATAATAAATGCGTTTCTTTTTCGTCATCGGTCGTTTGAATGCGATTGCTTGACTAGGTTATTATTTTAGCTTCAAATGACTGGGGAATGAATGACTGGCAAACGAAGTGACTGGTCGTTAAGGAACAGTCAATTGAGTTTGACGGACCAAGAGGCTTCACAGTCACAGCTTCACGCCTCATGACGATGACTTTTGCCAAGCCTGGTCTTGCGCGCCTTTTGTCCCATTTTTAATATGATGATAATATGGCTTAGAGGAAAGCGTTCAAGTCTTCTAAGCCAGAGGTCATGAGATCGATTCTCGGTCACGGCACATATAGTACTCTTTCTGTGGGCTGGTGGTGTTAAACCCCCCCATGAGGTTCCAAAAAGCAAGCGAGGTATTCTAAAGGGTGTCCACGATGAAATTGCCACACACAAAATTGATTCGCCAAATTCGAGTTTTCATCCGATTGCCATACGCAAATGCCCGCACCTTGGCCTTAACCCCGACCATTAGATTCTGCACAACCTGTGAATCAACCGTTCTTTGCATGTAAACTCATACTTTCTTCAGCTCCTCGACTGTCTTCACTACCTTAGAACGTTCAAGAAGGTGTTGCTTCATAATCGCCCGCTTTCCGATCATCGAGTCCTGAGTCACGACAGGCCACTTTTTTTTTGCTTCATAACTTCTCTATTATGAAAGATAAACAGAAAAAAATAAATTGAACATGAAATAAGTTTGATCCAACATACTTATAAACAAATTCAAAAATTCTTATCTTAGATGAAAGCGAATTCCAAATTTTGTTACTGAAGGTTTCTTTATAAAAATTAAGCACACCTTTTAGGTTTAGAACTTATTTTCTAAAGTAACGATTCAATACGAATACTTTTAATGTAAAAATACCTACTAAGAAATTAATAATCATATATCTAATTACAAACATAATTTGTTTTTTTTTATTCGTGCATTGTTCGTCAAAAAATAATATATAAAAATAAGTCACCAAAACCGAGAACATTCTTCCCAGATTTTTAAATTGTGACCCAAAGATGGGTCTTGACTCAAACATTCAGTCAGCGAAACTTTTTTTGTAGAGAAATGAATCCAACTTAGATGAAATTTCAGGGACTAGATAAGGGAAAATTGATGTTGAAAAACATGCGAAAAAAATTCGCCTTGTCTCCCGGTGAGACTTGAACCCACATCTTGCGCCTCTCCGGGGCCCATGTATTAACATTCTACTACAGGAGACCAACCTGGCGTATGAATATTATACTGGTTGAGTGTCGATGTCTATCGGAATGAAGGGAATAGTTCTCCCATGTGATCATAATCATTTTTCTTGGTCTATTTCTATTCCCATCTTTTCATCTTACGGTAGTTGGACTCAAATCCAAATCCATATCCAAATTTGAGTCCAACTACCGTAAGATGAAAAGATGGGAATAGAAATAGACCAAGAAAAATGATTATGATCACATGGGAGAACTATTCCCTTCATTCCGATAGACATCGACACTCAACCAGTATAATATTCATACGCCAGGTTGGTCTCCTGTAGTAGAATGTTAATACATGGGCCCCGGAGAGGCGCAAGATGTGGGTTCAAGTCTCACCGGGAGACAAGGCGAATTTTTTTTTGCATGTTTTTCAACATCAATTTTCCCTTATCTAGTCCCTGAAATTTCATCTAAGTTGGATTCATTTCTCTACAAAAAAAATTCTATCCAGATTTCAGGAGAATTGAAGCGTCTCGAAGTTAGGGAAGATGCCCATTCGAACTTCGTTCAAATTCAGCAATTCCCCTGTGGTTCGGAGAATCATTATTCCGAAGGGAATGTTTGCATTCTTTGTGTGTACAAGCTTAAAGATGATAAAAGCTGTGAACCACACACTTGAAAAATCGAAAAAGGACATTACGATTTAAATTTCAATAAACTTGACGACACTTTATATTCAAACAATTTTGTGAATTTTCATGTGTGTTCAAAATTTTGCTCAAAACATCGTCCAGTTGAAATATATTCTTCCAAACTCCTTTTTTAAGTCATGTCGGCTTACTGTATGATTTATTGTTGATGACACGATGACTATTATCATATTCAAACAGATACTTACCTGTCTTATACTTGGCATCACGCAAGTAATTCGCCTGGAATCTTCAAAAACTCTGTGGCTGGGATCGTCATCATTAAAAAAAACCATTCCCTAGATGCCTTTTGTATGTCCTCTTATATTTTGAACAATTTTCCAAGTTGTTCCCAGATTATTAATTCTGATACAATACTTACAAATTATTAGATCTTTTAATAAAAAGATTGAAGGAATAGGAGTTTCTCAAATTTTCTATTAAACATAAAATGTATGCATATAATTTTTTCGATTTTATTGAATTTATTACAATCAAACTCTCTACACCAATCAATTGGCGACTTATGTAACTATATTTATATATGGCAATTTGCCTTCTGTTCTATAGTTAGGAATATAGCTTATCAATCACTAAGCAAAAGTGTGTGTATGTGTTTCGCTCTTTTTTTTCTAATTATCTAATTATTACTCTAATAAGACTCTCTCTCGCTGACTCAAACGATATACAAATGTATAGGTGTCGTACTTACTCGCTAACTTCACTCGATTCAACTTAACAGTTAGTTCATTACTTAATATCACCTCCTAGTGCTATTTTTGTTTTAGGTATGTTCAAATCAATAAAACACATATGTGTAACGAGTTTTTTGTTGTTTTTTTTCTGTTTAAATCTTTGACTTGAAACTTTTGTACTCTTCGAGAGTAACGAAGACCGAGAACAGAGAGTTACTTAGTTTTAAGAATGCTTTCAGATTTGCGTTTATTTTTGTGTTTTAACATTGGTTTCCAAAAATTTCACTATTTTTTTCAAAACTGTTCTTTAGGATGCTTTGAAAAACGAGTTAAAAGTATACCTTCCTAATTCTATTAACGTGTTAGTGGATATAGAAATTTGTACTGATCGAACTGTGTAGTTTTTTGTTTGTTTGTGTTTGTCTAAGATAGTGCTTGACTTTCACTTTTTCTGACCACGGTTTACGGACACCGTTTAATAGTTGCTTCGATTTGATTTCGCTTATTTTAGTTCTAAACAACATCCAAGCATTCAAAGTTTCAAAGTCATCGAGGAAACTGAAATATTTCAATGTTTTATTTTTTTTATTTTTTGCTGACAACTAGTTGGAAGACACCATAGAGCGCTGTAAGCGATTTCTGTCCCTACGTGGAGTACACTAGAGTTTCCCAAATATTTTGCAGAAGTACCCTTATGTTTGCCAAAATTTAAAAAAATAAAACTTCGAAAATGTGAAAATGAAAAATGAGAACAAGTTGTTGGTGGTAAAGCATCCAATTTGCTACAAAATTTCACAATTCTTAATTGTTTGAGACATTTTACAATATACCTACAAATTTTGAAACAAATTTCTTCCAATACAATTTGTTTTTATTTTTCTTTCTTTTACTTTTATTTTTCAAACAACCAGTGATAAGTTAAAGCCTAAAAAATTTCACAATAAAACATTACTAAAAGAACGATTGACCAAAACAAACGTACCACTTACGCAAAATTGAAATCTTTGAAAAATTGTAGTGGCTTTCCCTCAACCGAATGTTATTCGAAAAAATTCTTACTGATGTGTGAATCAAATTTACAACAATTATCATCACCATTCAATATTAAGTGTTGATGACTGCATGCATGTCACAAGTTCCTTTTCATTAGAATGTCGTTTGGCGCTAAGAAAGCTCCTGTGAACTTTTAAAAATTGAAGGTTCGGCTGTACCTTTGCCATTCAAATCCACGCAAATTTTTGTGGTAAATTGATTCATTTTCAAGATTTATCTTTAAACGCCTTTGGTATACGATAAGCTCAATGGAGCTTTCATAAAATCATGGACATTTTTTGCCATCATCTTTAAAAGCCGACAGGAGCTTTCGCTTTGCCGAATGGCATTCACATTACTTCTTACTTCTGTAAGGTGCAAATTTTTTTTGATTTTAAATCTGATATTTAAACCGATATCATCTAAAACTCGTACATCAAAGAAGATAAAATTCATTCGAGTGGCGTTGGGAGTAAAGACTGCTCCTGCAAGTTAAAAAAATCCATCACCCTTTGGAAGCTCGCGGGTGCTTCCACCATACCGAACGCCATCCACGTCAACTAAATGACTTCAAAATGCACATCAACACAGTGAAACGTGTTGATGATCATCTCTTATAGCTTGGACTAGCGGTTAGAGGAGATTTGACGATACTCAATTAGCTTCAAAATCAACATAAATATGACATTACCTTACATCGAGAGGACGTAATAATGCGCCAAAGAACTAATAGAATTGTAGTCATTGCAACGGCAGTCGGCTATACAAAACAATTGAGTATGGATGTGGATTAATTAGTGTCCCTGACACGAATCCAACACATCGCATCAGGTACCAGACAAGGCAGTTCATGTACGAGACAATGACCGAGTCTACTGCTGGAGAACATCAATAACAATAAGAACGAGTGTAAAAAGACGGTGCAACAAGGTTTTCACAAGTCAATATTCAATCTTACCCATCGGCTAGCCGTGAAAGCGTTTAAGTTAGTCTAACTTTTTGTAAACAATTAAGAATTTTCTATCAAAAAGTCGATTTTGTGAATATTTACCTGGCGCCCGAATAGGGCCCTGAGTGTGCTATAAGTGAAAATTTCAGTGTTAGAAACCAACTTTCACTTGAATCATCGCGTTAGGGCTTCATGAACGTGCGAGGAATACCGGTTGTGAAAAAAATTGTGAAGATTAGAGTCAACCGAATTTTAAACTTAGTTTTCAGATCGCGAAAAAGTGCAGTGATCCCTGGAATCGAAACAAAACGAGGCTTAATCAGCTATTCTGAGAAGGAAACTAGCACACAAAGGTTCTACTTGACCTTGTTTTAGTTGCTAACCCGAGCAACTGGTCAAGATAAGTGAATTAAAAGGAGATAATGGGATCATCCCCATATGTAAATCCATTTTGTTTGCAAAGCTAACGGGAGAAAAATCCGAGGCTAAGCAAATGATGCTCTAGTGGCTCCAATGTAAATGTTAACTTTGGAAGCATTAAGTGGACACTTATGACTTACTATGGCGAAAAAAGGGATATTGGTACTTTCGATTACCAATTGATGAATTACTCACAACGAAATAAATCGTTAGAAAATTATTATGACGAAGTCAATAGACTTCTATCGTTAATAGCAAACCAAATAGAAACAGATCCAAAATTCAGGCATCCTGAAGTATGCAAAGCCATCATAATAGATACCTACAATGATAATGCCATACATAGATGCCTTCGTAAGAGGTCTAGATGGAGATGTTAGCCGATTCCTGAAAAATTACAGGCCAGATTCGCTTGCCAGTGCATATGCATATTGTATTTCGTTTCAGAATGTAGATTACAGGAAGCAGTTCACGAAATCCAGGATCCAAGAAACCGCACATGGGACGCACAAGACAGCATGGGCAGCAATCGTGGGCAAGATTTTAACAGATTTAACAAATATCACAATAGACTCAATCTAACACCCAGACCACCTAACCCTATGGATAAATTTGAACCAATAATGGAGATGGATGAGTCTATCAGAACAGAGCACATAAATCAAGGAAACCGACCAAATAATTTATACGAATGCCATTTGGATTGAAAAACGCTCCTGACATTTTCTAAAGATTAAATGAGAACCCGTAAGAATTTTTGGAATAGGAATGAGCAAACTAAATTTCCACAGTGGCAGCTTACTCTGGATCACGATTTGATTTACAAAAATTTTCTAAGACGTGCGCCGAGAGACCACTTTTTCAACAAAGACCTTCAAGCAAATAACAAAGTTTATTATTGCAATGCCCCTACCAAAAAACAACCAAGTTGCCAATATTTATAGTGGAGGCGGCACAGTGTAAGGGCCTCGCTAAGGCAAAAGCCTTAAGCTTACAACCCTATGTGACCAGTGTGGTCAATTGTACTGAGTGGTTGCGAGATTTGGTGAAACTACATAAACTTAAAAACACATTAGTAAGTTTGTAGGTGGGACTCCGCAATAGGGATTACGAGCATCGCTATTGCGACAAGATAGGATCTATCCATATAGAGGTTAAAGCAAAGTTTGTGCATGTAGAACAGAACGTGCGGATGAATTTGTGGACGTTATATCGGGATGTAAATCTACAGAGATGTCGGCTAGAGAGAGAATCAATGGCGACTCAATTAGCAGTAGCGGATACTAACCCGCCAGGATTCGCATACATGCTAATGAAAGGGCCTGAATATTATCGGACAGTTGATGTTTTCATGAGATCAACCGAGGAATGCTGTCAGGAAATACCTGGAAATGTTTTCTTCAGGATAATACAGATTATTTCGGCAATATGGGACACAGGTCGCCTGTAATCAACTGGTGCATCTGGGGTATCTTTTGGAGGGTCGCTGGTTCAAGGTTCAGAAAGGCCTGCACGCTATCGAGAGTCCCATGATCCTACATCAACAGCAAGAGCAGACGTGGGAATACATCGATCCCGGCATGCTTATGAAGTCAAGCCGTAGATAGATTACGCCATGAAATCATGTCCCCATCTGAACGAGAGGCCATAACGAATATTATGACTAGAACATTGTCACACCAGGAGGCGGTGATGCAGGGTATTTCTACCACCGGACTCCTTGATGAAGACTCTCTGCATAGAATCTCTACTTCAATACTCCATAAGATGTGGGGAGGATTCGTATGGTTGGGACAACTGGCATCCGGAATGATCGGAGTCTACATGGTCTTACGAGCCGTTAAATATATTATCGACACCGCGATCCATGCATAAATACTCACTACATCAGCTGTATGGTTGTACTTGGTATTGTAGCATCCCTAATTACCAATTAATCAAAATATAAACATAAGCATCTTATAGCCAATGATCGTAACGGCACATACAGTAGCCACTCGTGACTAGATCGACAGCGCATTATTTTCATCTTCCTTATCTCCCCGCGCACGCAGTTGAGCAGAATCGAACGGCATCGATCAAAACAAATTATCGATGCTGCTGAATGAACTCTTTTGTCACTCCAGTCGTTTCACTCCTCCAAAGGGATTTACTATAAACTAGTTAGGAAACCAAAAGCTAAGAAACTAAAACACTATAAAAGTTAGCCATAGGTCATTAATTAAAGGAACATAAACTATTCCATCATTCCTCCTAGTTAAACAGTGCCGATCCGTCGCACTATATTAGATAAGGAAAGTAGGAATGATTCATTGCCAAGTACACACGGTCTCATCCAGTGCCGTCGTGTCTTATCAGTTAGGAAAAACAATCCTTCATCCATCGGAGAGATGCTCCTTCGATAGCATCGAATCTTATAAACAATTTACTTTCACGGTAGGATGGCAATAACATGCCCCGATGAGTTTACGACTTTCTCGCGTGACGATGTCACCCTGGCGCGTTTACGACTTTGTCGCGTGGCGATGTCCACCTTGGCGCGTGCCATCAAATCTTAATCAGGAATCAGATGACTTCGTCATCTTGATTTCCTGTATAAATACTCGTCCAAGAGATTAAGGATTGTTCAGTCCGGTTCAGGTCCTCCTGATAAGTTCAGTCCAATACAGATGATGTAGTTCCATAGTTCAGTCCAATGTAGTCAGCTCAGTTCTATAACTCAGTCCAGTTCCATAGTGCAGTACAGATGACATAGTTCAGTTCCGCAGTTCTACTCGATGTAAAACATAAATAAAAGAGCACACTAGGTGTTCAAATAAAGTGAAGTGTAAATGAAAAACTAGTGTTGTGATAAATAGAAGAAAAAGAAATTCCCAGCAACTTTATTAACTGGCGCCCAAATAATTTGCAACCCACGACCGTTAGATGAAGGAAGTCCCGAATAATCTGCAACCCAAAAACCATTGGAAGAAGGAAGTCCTGAATAATTTGCAACCCACAACCATTGGAAGAAGGAAGTCCCGAATAATCTGCAACCCACAACCATTAATACAACAATAAACCGTGAGTACAAAAAACCGTTCTTTTAATTTAATAGTGAAATTATAAAGAATATATTTAAATTAAATATAAAAATATCACAATAACCTTATCCGAAATTATTATAATAGTGAAATTATAAAAAAATATATTTAATCTCATCCGAAGTTATTATAAAATTAATTTTAAAATGCAAAAATTTAACGATGAGTTCGATTACTTCTACTTCGAACAACCCAAAAATTATATTTATTATAATACACTCAAACCACCATATAAATTAAATCGAAAAATGAAGAAAAAATTAATTGTGTTGCTATTGGGAATGGTTTAATAACCCAATAAGCCATCATCAAATAACATATTAAAATCCTCAATGAAAGATTAATAACTCAAAATTCGTTAAGAAAAATGAATCTTAACGTTTTGAAAAAAAAGATTAAAACACTTGTTATATAAACAATGGAAGCTCACCCATGTTTATAATAGTTCATCAAAAATAAAAATTTTTTGATGAATAAATAAATAAAAAAATTAATTAATTAATTAATTAATTAATTAATTAATTAATACGAACTTTGCAATTTATTTTATTATTTTCAACAAACTTTATAATTTTATTATACATTATCTTATTATTTAACCGCGAACATATTCCGCATAAAGAATATTTATTATTTCATTACGCAAGTTCGAAGCGAAGAAAAATTCCGCTACTATATAAAAAGCGATGATAAATTCCGCGACCATATAAAAAGCGATGATAAATTCCGCGACCATATTAAAAAGCGATGACAAATTCCGCGACAAATAAATAATTCCGTGCACGATGACAAAATATATACAAAGCGAAGAAAAATTCCGCGAAATACAAATGAAAATATAAATGCGATGAAAATTCCGCAAATGAAACACATACGATGAATAACATTTTATTTTTCAGCAGACCTGAGTAAGGAGTAAAATCCAACCACATCCAACTGAAAATCTGACCGCCACTTCAACGCAGCCGTGCTAGAGATCCCTTAGTAGCCAAGGGCCCAGGGCAAAACGGAAAAAGACGCTAGCACTGGGACGACCAGTTCGGAACGAACAGCAATCTTCGAAATAGAGAAGGCCTCTTCCCCAAAAATGAAAGCCACTCTACCAGCATTATTGTTGTGAGTATGATAAAAAAATCTCAGGAAATCTATATAGAAAAATAATAAAATATAACAAGTGAATAAATACAGAAAAATTAAAGTGAGTTTAAAATATCCAAAACGAAAATAAAACACAAGTGAGAAAAAATAATAATTACTAACAAACATAAAAAGTGAGACAACTCAAACGTAATTTATTGCTGAGGCAAACAATTAAGATACCCCAGTAATATAATTAAATATAAAAAAAATAAAGAGTATATTGTGAACAAAAGTCGACCTTTACTACTCTTTAATTTTATAAAAATTATATTAATCATTGAGGACTTAATATCAAATTTTCGTAACCTAAATTTAAGTCACGAAATGGCTGAACAACTTGCTCAGTATCAGAACCAAATTCAAGAGTTATTCAATCGGCTTCGCCGTATTGAAACTCAAAATATTACAGAAATAGAAGATCATACCGATCCACAATTAATAACAACAGATCCAAATGGACACCCAGTAGATTTTTCTGATGCAGAAAGTGTATCTGACCTTGTTAAAGGCTTACCAACATTTAATGGAGACCCGCAACAACTTTGCAACTGGATCGATGATGCAGATAAAATAGTACTTATGAACAAACCCAGACAAGGGAACAATTCAATTGAAGTTCAAAATAAATTTTATGTAATTTGCCGGCTTATTAGAAGAAAAATTCAAGGCGAAGCTAACGATGCATTGGTAGCATCTAGTGTAAACCTAAATTGGACATTGATAAAAACAACTTTACTAACATATTATGGTGAAAAAAGAGATTTATCCACTCTTGATTATCAGCTTATGAATTGTCTTCAGAAAGGCAGATCATTAGAATCATTTTACGATAATATAAATAGACTACTATCACATATTGCAAATTTCATAAAAACCGACGTAAAATATTCTCATTACGAAGCACAAAAAGCTATGATAGATATTTATAATGAAAAAGCTTTAGATGCTTTCACCAGAGGTTTAGATGGAGATCTAGGTAAATTTTTGAGAAATTATAAAGCAAATTCTTTGGCTGATGCTTATGCTTATTGCATCAAAACCCAAAATATGGAATTCAGAGATAGACTAACTAGAGGAAGAATTCCAAACAGTATCAATACTCAACCAAGGAATAACATACCTACATTTTCTAGAAATACTCCTCCATTACCACCGAAATACCCACCCAGACCCAACCCGAATTTCAATTATCGACCACAATTTCAACCAAACAATTTCAGACCACAATTTCAACAACAAAATCCTAACTACATTCCTAATCAATTCCAAAATAAAAATCAACAACAAATAAGACCACCTATTCCTCCTAGAAATAATTATAACGTTTTCAATCAACGACCGCAAAACTTTTCAAGACGTTTTGAACCAATGGACGTTGATAAATCTATTAGGTCAAAACAAGTAAACTATGCAAACAGACCTCAAAATAACAATCCTCAAAACAAACAAAGATTCTTCAATATAATGAGTAAACCTCAAACTAGAGATTCTAACGAATGGCAACCAACAGGAGAAATTGGCGAAATTAATTTTTTAGCATAGACCCAGCGTTACCTTACTTCGAATATTATGGAAGCGCTGGAAAAATTTTAAAAATTCTTATTGACACAGGATCAACAAAAAATTATATTCATCCTAAATATTGTAACAAATGGCATGAAACTAAACCATTTACAATATCATCTGTAGGTGGTGATATAAGCATAAACAAATTTTCAGAAGACAGAATGTTTATGCCTTTTTCAACAATTCTAGTAAGACTTTATCATTTGGAAGAACTTTCAACATTCGATGCTATAATAGGTAGTGACACTTTAAGAGAACTTAAAGCTATTATACATCTACCTCATGAAAAAATATTACTACCCGAAAATAATGAAATTCCAATACGATTTCTTACATTTGAAACTTTAAATTATTTTAATGTGCGAGATGAACATCTAGATTCAGAACAGAAAAATTATCTGAGAAATTGTTTAGATAAATTCCAACATCTATTCCAACCTCCAAATGAAAAATTACCCTTTACTACAAGAGTACAAACCAATATTCGTACAACTGATAATGATCCAGTATACAGTAAAACTTATCCGTATCCCCAAGCCTTAAAAGACGAAATTGATAAACAAATAAATAAACTTCTAGACGATGGTATCATAAGACCATCCAGATCACCTTATAACTCTCCAGTATGGATAGTTCCAAAAAAAGAAGACGCATCTGGCGAGAAAAAACATAGAATGGTGATTGATTATCGAAAATTAAATTTAAAAACAATTGATGACAAATACCCTATTCCTGACACCTCAGCTGTACTAGCAAATTTAGGAAAGAGTTCATTCTTCACAACCCTTGATCTTGCTTCAGGATTTCACCAAATACCAATGTCTCATAAAGATATTGAAAAAACTGCATTTTCAGTTAACAATGGAAAATATGAATTTCTAAGATTACCCTTTGGTTTAAAAAACGCTCCAGCCATTTTCCAAAGAGTTATGGATGATGTTCTGCGCGAACATATTGGAAAAATTTGTCATGTTTATATCGACGATATTATCATATTTAGTAAAACTTTTGAAGATCATATACAACACATTCAAGAAATATTCCATACATTAAATGAAGCAAATTTCAAAATTCAACCTGACAAATCAGAATTCTTTAAGACAGAAGTTGAATTCCTTGGATTTATTGTCTCGAAAAACGGACTTAAACCAAATCCTAAAAAAATTGAAGCTATTGCAAACTATCCGAAACCATGTAACATTAAAGATCTTAGAGCATTTTTAGGACTCTCAGGTTATTATAGACGATTCGTTCGTGATTATGCCAAACTCGCAAAACCCCTCACGAATCTTTTAAGAGGAGAGGATGGCCATAGCCGAATTACAAAATTTAATTCAAAAAATCACAAAATTGAACTTAACTCAGAAGCAAATGAATCATTTGAAATGTTAAAAAGTATTTTGACATCAGAAGATGTTCTAATATTCCCTGACTTTTCTAAACCTTTTATTATAACCACTGACGCATCAAACAAAGCGTTAGGAGCTGTACTGTCACAAAATACAGACAAAGGTGAACAACCTATTTCATTCATTTCAAAATCCCTTTCAAGCACTGAAGAAAACTATGCGACTAATGAAAAAGAAATGCTAGCCATTATTTGGGCTCTAAACACTTTTAGAAATTTTATATATGGTGCTAAGATTATTATATACACTGACCACCAACCTTTGACATATACCTTATCCCCTAGGAACACTAATGCCAAACTCAAAAGATGGAAAAACTACATCAATGAGCACGATTGCGAAATAAAATACAAAACTGGAAAAGCAAATATTGTCGCAGACGCATTGTCTCGAATACCCAATGAAGACAATGAAGAATTAACGAATATATCTCAATTATCAATTAAAGCAAATCCCTCGATTTCACAAGAATTACTTATGTCTATGACACCTACAATACATTCATCTGACGAAGACGACTCTTCATACATTCTTAGTACGGAAGTACCAATCAACGTCTTCAGAAATCAGCTCATTTTCATTGAAGGAAAATCAAGCTATGAACTTAATATACCTTTCGAAAAATTTAAGAGACACATTTTCTCTGAACCACAATTCTCAAAACAATTTTTATCAAACACTCTGAAAAAATATTTGTCTAACGAAGTTATAAATGGAATCTTAACTACTGAACCAATTATGGGACAGATACAAGAAATTTATAAAACTATTTTCAACCCAAAGCAAACGAGAGTTAGATTCTCACAAAAAAGAGTACTAGATCTAGAAAATGAAGAAGATCAGTTAAAAGAAATTAAAAAGGTTCACGAATTTGCACATCGTTGTGCCCAAGAAAATGTTCAATAATTAATAAGACAATTTTACTTTCCAAAAATGAATTCTATTACACAAAATTATGTTAAAACATGCGATCTATGCAAAGAACAAAAATATCAGCGTAGACTACCAAAATATATACCTTTTCCAACTCCAATTCCAGAAAAACCAAAACAAATAGTGCACATCGATATTTTTGTCTACAATGCACATTTTCTTTTCATCTCATCAATAGATAAATTTTCAAAATATCTCAAATTTAAATATATCAAATCAAGAGCGGTTACCCATGTTAAACCCGCCTTAATTGAATTATTATATGAATGGAATTTACCGGAACAAATAGTTATCGATAACGAATGTGCTTTTGTCTCACACACAATCGAACAAAAATTAAAAGAATTAAATATAAAAGTTTTCAAAACACCCGTTCACAGATCAGAGACAAACGGACAGATTGAACGAGCTCATTCCACAATACGAGAAATAGCTCGTTGCCTCAAAACATTACATCCAAATATCACCATACAAGAATTAATACAAATGTCTGCCCAACGGTATAACAATTGTATTCATTCGTTCACAAAACATACCCCTCATGAAATTTTAATTGGTAGTAACACAACCGAAAATTCGGAAAGACAAAGACAACAACTATTGGACAAAATTAAAAATTTATTTACAAATAAAAATAATAAAATATCATGTAAACAATATAAAGAATATGCTCCAAATACAAAAGCTTATGAAAAGAATAATGTAATTTCAAAGCGAGCAAATAGATACAAAGAAATAAATGTTAAAGAAAATCATAATACCTATGTCATTGATAAAAAAGGGAGAAAGATACATAAAACTAATATTCGAGAATAAAAATATTCTACTTTTTGCATTTTACAGATGCATCGCTACAATAGCAAGATGCTCTGAACTACACATACATGATTTAACAAACACCCCATTAGCGATTGTGCCTCTAGGCAAAGCGAAAATAAAAACTGGACATGTAAGGATTCTTCATCCAATAGATTTACATATTATGGGAAAAATGATAAAATATATGCATAATGAGATACAACAAATAAAAATAAACGGACCTTTGTACGAGTTAATTGAAATTAAAGCTAAAAAGTTAAATGAAACATTTTTGAAACTAAAGCCTAGAAAGGAAAATAGAGTAAAAAGATGGGATACCCTAGGACACGCATGGAAATGGATTGCAGGAAGCCCCGACGCAGACGATCTACGGACCATCAACAGCAGCATAAATTCGCTTATTGACAATAACAATCAGCAGGTTATGATTAACAACGCAGTCAACAAACGCCTTCGTGAAGTAACCGACCTCGCTAACCAAATATTATCATCAGAGAACCAACAGAGATACAATCGATCGATAGAATGGAGTCTTTTGATATTGATGTCTAATATCGACGCAATACAACAACAAGTTGAGAATTTAGAGGAAGCGATACTCATGGCTAAACACGGAATACCTAGTAGTAAAATATTGTCTCTACATGATTTCAAGAAAATTGCAAAATTTTTGGAAGATCAAAATATCATCGTAAATTCATTCGAGGAATTATTATCTCATTCAACAGCACAAGTATTGTTGAATAAAACCCATATAGCGTACATGATAAAAGTACCTAAATTATCCGACACAATTTACGAATACGATTTTATAGATTCACTTATAAAAAATCGTAAAAGAATTTTGATGAACCGTAACTTCATTTTAAGAAATGGAAGTAACATATTTGAAATCAACCAACCTTGTATAGAAGACAAACCCTTCTTCATTTGTGACGACCGACAGTTATCTACACCCAATATTTGCATACAGCATCTAGTTCAAGGAAAACATACAAATTGTACGTATGAAAAAGTTTATCTCCAAGGAACCGTCAAGAGAATAAACGACGTTTCAGTCTTGATTAACGATGCCATCGTAGATATTTCATCCAACTGCTCCGATACCAATAGAGTATTAAATGGATCTTATCTGATACAATTTGAAGATTGCGACTTAAAAATAGATGGAGAAGTCTATACCAATTCCCAGATTTCAATTCCAGGAAGACCAGAATTCCCAGCCATAGGACTCACTGTCAACCCGACGGAGTTAATCGACCAACCGCCCATGGAATACCTAAATAATCTAACACTCCAACATCGCGAACACTTGAAATACTTGAATCTACAAACGGATTCACTAACATTCAAGTTACATCTGTTTGGCGCATTTGGATCTCTATCCATCATAATATCTATCGCATTAATACTGTATATTCTAAAACCATTCGTATGTCTCCATAGAAGAAATACAGTCGAAGTTCTCTACACAGCGAAGAAATCTACAAGCGAACCAACCGTCGAAATAAAATCAACAATCAACAAATCTTCAAGCGAATTATCACTCGAGAGGAAACGCAGTATAGACGCCTACCTCAACTTGCCAACGCAGTACCGACCGAGAAACAAAGTCTAAGAAGGTCATCAACTAACATCAACGAGAGAAGCTGAAGACGATATCCATTTTCCATGAGCCCATCAGTGTCATCTTGGGACAAGATGAATTTAAGAGGAGAGGAGTTAGGAAACCAAAAGCTAAGAAACTAAAACACTATAAAAGTTAGCCATAGGTCATTAATTAAAGGAACATAAACTATTCCATCATTCCTCCTAGTTAAACAGTGCCGATCCGTCGCACTATATTAGATAAGGAAAGTAGGAATGATTCATTGCCAAGTACACACGGTCTCATCCAGTGCCGTCGTGTCTTATCAGTTAGGAAAAACAATCCTTCATCCATCGGAGAGATGCTCCTTCGATAGCATCGAATCTTATAAACAATTTACTTTCACGGTAGGATGGCAATAACATGCCCCGATGAGTTTACGACTTTCTCGCGTGACGATGTCACCCTGGCGCGTTTACGACTTTGTCGCGTGGCGATGTCCACCTTGGCGCGTGCCATCAAATCTTAATCAGGAATCAGATGACTTCGTCATCTTGATTTCCTGTATAAATACTCGTCCAAGAGATTAAGGATTGTTCAGTCCGGTTCAGGTCCTCCTGATAAGTTCAGTCCAATACAGATGATGTAGTTCCATAGTTCAGTCCAATGTAGTCAGCTCAGTTCTATAACTCAGTCCAGTTCCATAGTGCAGTACAGATGACATAGTTCAGTTCCGCAGTTCTACTCGATGTAAAACATAAATAAAAGAGCACACTAGGTGTTCAAATAAAGTGAAGTGTAAATGAAAAACTAGTGTTGTGATAAATAGAAGAAAAAGAAATTCCCAGCAACTTTATTAACTAACTCATTTTTGATGACCATACAATTTGTAAAACTGAAGAAGACTATATAAACTGAAGGAATCAATAAAACAATTAGTTCTGGTTTTAGAGCTCGACCCTGCTGGAACTCTCCAGTCAGAACCACCGACTACTCTAACGATACAAGAATATCTTTTCCTTGGCCCAACTGGTTCGCTTCCAGTTGGCTACCATATCACATCCTTATGTTGTGCGCGCCGTGCGATTCCCATTGATGGGACCGTTATCAGTCTAATATAAAATCTAGTGCGCGAAGATTAACAAACAATTTATATGGCGACCGTGAATATATTTGCAATCTTCGAGATTGAGAATCGAAAAAAGTGATATTGTGGACTGCTGGAAAATTTGTGAAAATACTGAACACATTTGTATGTTCGAAGAAAGTGTTATTGTGCGATAAATTAATGGACTGCTGGAAAATTAGTGAAAATACTGAACACATTTGTATGTTCGAAAAAAGTGATATTGTGCGATAAATTAATGGACTGTTGGAAAATTAGTGAAAATACTGAACACATTTGTATGTTCGAATGAAAATGGAAGAAGAGTGTTGGGATGATTACAATCACCCACCATATATTCCGCAAGTGGAAAACATGAAGATTATTAGAAAAGTGCCACCGAAATTAACAAAAACGCCAAAACGTCGTTTTCGTGAAGAAGAGCGAAAGAGATGGGATCGTATTCTATCAGAAGAGAGTAAAGCAAAGTGTTTAGTCAAATCCAAAGCTAATTAGTCTGCTAATTAAGTGTAAAAGTGTTCAAAATGGGTAATCAGAACACTACGCCCAAACCACCTCAAAGTCATGAAGACATTATTAAAATAATAAATTCTAATGTGCAACAAACGGCACATTTAGACAAAACTGCTAATGCAACAACGGTATTGGCATACGTTGTTATCGCGACAATTATAGTAGTTACAGCATACGCTGTTATACGTGCCATCATCAAATACGAACGGCTAAAATCAACAGAAGCTATTAAACAATCAATGTCAATGACGTCAGTCCTAACTGAAAAATAAATCAAAAGCATCGGCTATTAATTAATTAGAAATTAGTATATAATCGGGATGTTTTGGGATGCTTGTACCATATGCCTCATGACGAGAGCTCCCACTTACTTGAAGAAAAATGAAACAAAATATTGAAAATTTGTTTGTGCCATAATCCGAAACTGAGAATATTTCATGTATCCAATAATTCAAATGCAAAAAAGGGTTTGAGGTTTGACATCAAATCTAGAGCAGAGACTCGCGTCAAACCAGCACTTCTAGAATTATTATATGAATGAAATTTACCAGAACAGATAGTAATAGACAATGAATGTGCATTTCTATCAAACGTCATTGAACAGAAACTAAAAGAATTAATTATCAAAGTTTATAAAACACCAGTTCATAGATCCGAAACAAATGGACAAATCGAGAGAGATTTCCTAAGGAAACTCCTAATAATATCTACGAGGTGTTTTAATTAGGATATTTAAAAAGATTTATGAACTATCAAATAATTAGAAAAGCAACCATTCGAATTTTCCAGAATTAACAGCCATCGGTTTAACAGTAAACCCAACAGAATTGATTGATCAACCACCACTGGAGTCACTCATTTTAGTGGGTTGTGCCAACGTAAGAACTTTTAACTACACAAATAACACACGACGTATTACAGGACACGAGACTTAACGGAAAAAAGGAACTAAAATTACCTTTTTGTCGACTGGCAGGTTTTCACCAAATCCCATTAGATCAAGAATCCAAGAAATATACAGCATTTTTCTCACCTCTTGGTCATTACAATTTCAAAAGTTTACCTTTTGGGTTGAACATCAGTCCCAACAGCTTTCAGCGCATGATGAATATCGCAATGGCTGGACTGACCCCAGAAAGTGCTTTCATCTACATAGACGATATAGTGGTTATCGGATGGAGTTAACCACCATCTAATCATGTCGTTTTAAAGAATTTCAGGCTTAACGGCACCTGTAAAATCAGTTGAGAATCTCCTATTTTCAAACGCACCGTAACAATCGATAGCTTACAATGGCGAACCGCTCAAGTAATGTCGAATCCGGTAACCGTGGACTACCCGGTAGGAACCGACCCCCCCGAGCAAGAGATGTTCAGAGGATGGCGAACTTCCGCGAAAATGTCGCTTTGCGCAATGCCTCTTGGGCTGAATCCCAAGAACAGCATGACATCGGAGAAGAGAAGCTCCGAGGCGCCCGAAACCGCCGAATCGTAGACGTGGACCCCACCCGTCTCGCCGCCCCGACAACATACCAGCCCCATCGAAGGTGGAGACTCCACCAAATGACGAAGTTATGTACGATGGAAACGGTTCTGGCAGCGCGCCGACCGCTTACCAATCTGGACATAACCTGAACTATTCTGGCTTGCTCCCCGTTCTTGAAGAGAGTTACCATTTATACGAAGAAGCAAATCCCGTATTCGCACGTTCTGTACCATTCTGCGCATTCCAACATGCATATACAGAAGTACTTTACACCAGTATTCTCTCGCAAGCCAAGAAGAGAAGTGATAGACAGATGGCTTTTCATCCGGACCCTCTACAGGAAGGACAATTCGAAGAGGTGAACATACCTCTTCCGATTAAAAAGTATATAGAAGCGGCTACTGAAACCGTCTCGTGGACCCCACCCGTCTCGCCGCCCCGACAACATACCAGCCCCATCGAAGGTGGAGACTCCTATCACTTCTATGACGATGATACGATTCTCGGTCGAATAGCACAGTGCCCCGAGATAGTTAACCGCGTATCAGCTATAATCGGAAATTTTGCTCTGCGAAGTACTTCCACCTCCCCGTGGTGCAGAGTGGAAACGTGTCTGCTTTATGCAGATGTACGGCCGAGAGAACTGCACCCCCCCCCCCCCCTCCCTCCAATTGAAGACCCTCGCTATCGAATTTTGATCACGGCAATGGAATTACTATCGGAAACCGACTCCATTGGTGAAGGTGTAAAGCTTAACCGTGCCGATGTACCTGGAAGGCTGGCGGGTCGTTAAGTCACGCCAGTCTCTAACGGTTGCCTGTGGGGCACCGGGACACACCTCACAGTATCCCAGTCCTTGCTGCGCTAAGCAGGTCACTGGCGCAGTGGACCGCTTGTTACCTTGCTATTCGTGGGACTCAAGATGAAGAAAAACTTAAACAAAGACAAAAGGGACGGAACGGACAAAGGCGAGAGCCCGAATCCGTTCGGCGGGAGTAGCCTTAGGCGTTCGCCGGTTAGGCAATCTGCCAACCCAGTGGACCCGACGGCAACGTCGGTGGAAACACCTAGCGATGTTCGAGCGGACCCGTACGAACAAGTACAGGAAGCGCTGGAGGACCTACTGAGCTCCCCGGAACTCCAAGATCCGGGAGCTCTAGTAGAGTTGGTCACGGCCATGGCTGGCATCGCTGACCTTGTGGAATGTGTGAAGGGGAAGTCCAACATCCACAAGGAAATACGCGAGAAACTAGCTAGGGTGATGCAGCTTTTCATCGCAGCCAACAAAGCTGTGGTGGAACGTCTTGCGGAGCCCGAGGCCAGACCAAAGGAGCGAGGGCCGGCAGAGACCCCTCTGAGGGCGGACACCATCTGCCCGAAGAAGGTCAATGCCTTTGCCCAAACAAAGGGCGGCCTTGCGTTTGCTGGCAACAGCAACTAAACAAGAAGGTATTGGCAGATAAATTTCCACTGCCACGTATAGACACAATCTTGGACCAGCTAGGAAGAGCAAAATACTTCAACACTCTTGAACTAATGGCAGGACATGAGAAATATAACTCCTCTCTGGGCTTCAAAATTAGAACAACTCATTCGGCTCGTAGTAAGGTTCCCTCTATTAAATGAGATGTTGGGGTGGGCTGAGAATACACCTAATAGTATGGATGTGTACAGAGCCTTCATAACACGTATGAATGTCGAGCAACTGTATGATTCTACCGTAGAACAATTAGATGGGGAGATTAGCGTTCGAGATCTAAATGCGACCGTTCACGTCTCAGATCTAAGGGCAAGTAGAATTCGGATTGTATGTCGGTCATTTGTGATAGCTGGGATGCTAGATGCAAGATTTCACATTGTTGTAGGTACTTACAAAGTTTGCGACCTTTCAGCAATGTTCTGTACTAGACTCAGACGCTATAAAGTAAGGGATCTTCCAGAAGAACTAACAGGGAGTAGAGAGATTTTGTTTAGTCAGCAGTCAGAACTTTCAGATGGTGTGAAAATACCGATATGGAACTCATACTGTTCAGGGTTTTCTATCTGTTTAGGATTTCTGTCCTGGATTAATGCTTCCAAGCAGAGCTGAATATATTAATAAATTAAAAATGACGAAATAAAAGAGAAAGTCACTCATCGTTCGTCAATTCATTTTTAGAATGAAATAAAAATATATGACCAGAAGGCACAATCAAGAGATATATTTGTTTAAAGCGGAATTTTCAATTTTAATCTGGAAGGTGAGATTATATCCGAAGTTATGATGATTCAGATATTTATGGTGTACCTGTCCCTAATCGGGCTGACCCCTGGAGCTTATTCGTTTATAGCATATGATTGCGCTCATAAGCGTACAAATTTTACGGCACTCTCGATCTGGTCTGTCGGGGAGTGCCCTAGTGTCCCTGATAATGTATCCTCGTCTACTAAGCAGGTCCAACTTCTACAAATCAATGAGCATTCGCTGATCCATGTGTATCAGTGCAAAGCATCTGTGATTAGAACAATTTACCACTGTGGGAGTTTTTCCCATTCTTCCCTTGTGTCCCGCGGAATAACTCAATATGTGGAGGATGTATCTAGAACAGCATGCATAAGAATGCACGTTACTAAATCATGGAACCTCTACGGAACAATGGTGGATCGCTTACGAATGAATTCTACTCAGACATTCCACAAGGTCATAGCAGGTGATAATGACTTTAAGGGCAGTTGCACGGGAGGGACATATACGGCTGAGGGGGGCAGTATATAATGATGTAGTAGTGGAACTTGCCATAACCCTGACTTTACACGATTATGAAACAACTGTGAAAAAGGACGACGGATTAGTATCTCTAAGAGGAGGATATACATGCCCGTATAACAAGGATGGCTGTATGGATTCTGAAGGGGGGAATACGTACTGGGAGTACACACCACAGGATGATTGCCTCCAGAATCAGTACAACGTTCTTTACTCTGGGGAGGCTACTGAGACCATAGCCCTAGTTAACGGCCAAACTCAAAGGATGTATTCTGTAAAGACAGGCGAAGTTATCTTCAGCCTTATGACTACTGTTACGGCCCCTCTATGCTACCTTAGAGGATTTTCCACAGAGCACCCTAGTCTGTTCATCTATGTATCGAAGGACGGCGAGAAGCCCTTTTCCAGGAAAATAAAGTCCGCTAAAAACATGGACATGTTCACGTATGTGAACAGCAAGTTTGTGCATGTGGAACGCCACCTCAGATCTAGTATCGAGAGCCTTTACAGGGATGTAGTCAGGCATAGATGTGACTTGGAGCGAACAGTTTTGGAGACTCGGTTGGGACTAGCTAGCTCAAATCCGATTGAATTCGCATACTTAGTTATGGGGGGTCCCGGATATACTGCTCTTCAGATGGGAGAAGTAGTATATATCATTCAGTGCCAGCCAGTCGACGTACAGTTGAGAGAGACCCCTTCTTGTTACCTTGTCGAAGACGAAAGCGCGGGAAACTGACATCTGGTTGGTGGTCAGCGTACCAGTCTTATCAGAGCAGATAATCGAGGTGCAACCCAGGGTTTCGACGGATGGCAGGGAGCGGACAATGGCGTTCTTCTTGGCCATACGGCGGGTACCCAGAGCCAAACAGGTGGTGATGACAGCTGGCAGACCTTCTGGAATGGCAGCGACAGCCAGAGCGACGGCAATCTTGAAGTAGTAGACGGCACCCTTGATCCAGGAACCACCGTGGGCGGGATCGTTGAAGTGAAGTGGTCCTTTTCGTGCATCTGCTGCAGCTCACGAACCTTGCGTACTCCAATCGTTTCGCGTTGCCACTGTTCGAAGGATGGTTTAACGGTTTTGGGTATAGTTCCTGTTGGTTTCCGGTAGCTTAGCTGATCCTCGAGTATGTTAACGAATGGTTGGATGTCGACTTTTGGAATGTGATTCAGGGACATGTCTGTCGATACCTCTGAGCCACCCTCGGGTAGGAAACCGAGGGTGGCTTGATTATCAAAAAAATCATTCGAAAATCATAAGTGACAGATATCTAATTCTAGAAACTTCTACAGATCTAGCTAATCTTGGAAACAACAAATATTTTACGACTTTATATTTGGCGTCTGGATTTCACCAGATACCTATGGAAAATAAAGATAATAAAAAAAACCCTTTTGCGTAAATAACGGAAAATACGAATTTATACGAATGCCGTTCGGATTAAAAAAAACGCTCCTGCCATATTCCAGAGACAAATGGACGACATTTTTCGAGAGCATATTGGAAGAATTGCTTTAGGTGTAGCAGTATATGCAGCTGAGCTAGTTGAACTAAAATATTTAGACAATTACGCTCACAGAGAAGTTATTTGGCAGTGAAAAGGAAACAGGTAATGGATTGTCAAAAAATTTATTCGAAAACCATAAGTGACAGATATCCTATTCCAGAAACTTCTACAGTTCTAGCAAATGTTGGAAACAACAACAAAAATTATTACTTTAGATTTGGCGTTTGGATTTCACCAAATACCTATGAAAAATAAAGACAATAAAAAAGCATTTTCCGTAAATAACGGAAAATACGAATTTATACGAAAAAACACTCCTGCCATATTCCAGAGAGTAATGGATGATATTTTTCGGAACCATATTGGAAAAATTTGTCACGTATACGCTTTCGATCACGTCAACCTAATCGATGAAAAAACCACGCCACTAGGTGTGCATGACTGCATCGCCTAACTTCTCACCAGAGTAGAAAGTAAGTTGGTAGATGCAACTGCATCGATAGTGCGTCAGTATTCCCTGCTGCGGAAGAAGGTGAGTTATCGTGAGGAGTATGCGGTAATGAATGCGGTAATGAACATTAGTTAACGAAAGTCAACTCCTTATAGAAAATCAACACTTCAGATTCAAAACAAACAACATCATCCGATCGACAGGCTATCAAAACAAGGTTAATGGGATCGCGCCAACGAACTCATAAAATTGTTATCGTTGCATCCGAAATCACCTATGCAAAACAATGCATAGAAATAGATTGATTATCGGAATCCGTCCCACTCATGAATGCAACACGTCGCATCAAGAAAGTTCAGTTCTACTTCTGAAGGACAACATTGGCGATAAGCAGCAGTATAAATATGGTGTATCCAGAGCTTAAAGGCAGATTCATATTCAGTTAGAGATCCTAGACGGTCAGCAGTCGCAGACAGTGAACAGTGAAAGTGAAAATATTAAGTTAACTTTAAGTTGTATTATGAATAAATTTTGTTAAAAAGTCTTTCCTAGACAACAATAATTTATCTGGCGCCCGAATAGGGACCTGAGTATGCTGTAAGTGAAAATTTTAAGTTTCAAAACCAAACCTCACTAGATTCACCACGTTAGAGTGTCGTGGACGTGTATGAAGCACCGGTTGAGAAAAAAATAAGTATCATCCGAATTTTCAACTTAGTTTTCCTATCGCAACAAAAAGTGCAGCCGAATAGAGTGATCCTTAGTATCGAATCAAAACAGGACTCAATCAACTATTCCGAGAAGAAAACTGGCACACAAAGGTTCTACTTGGTTTTAGTTGATTAACCCAAACAACTGGTCAAGATAAGTGAAAAAAAGGAGGTAATAGGATCATCCCCGAACACGCGCTTCAAAATCAACCCAGGACGTTCCCTGTTAGAAGGCAGAACACAGTGGTTAAGAAAAGATCCCGCAATCTTTAGGTGTCCCCTTAAGATGTTCTTTCTCATGTAAGTAAACAAATAAAATCCTTGAAAGAATAACACTACACTATACAAAAGAAGTGAATCATAATTAAAAAAGTGTATTTTACATAAGTGTCATAAATCAAATAATAAAATCTGGAAGACTTAAGTAACCTATTAAATAAAATAAATCTCAACATGTCGCAATCTCAACTTCAAGAGATTATTACAAGATTAACGGCTTTGGAAGCAAATTCTACTCCAATCCCGGACGTGGATCTTAAGGACCCACAGCTTTATCTAACAAGAACAGATGGATCCTCAATTATCCATCATCATTTGAGAGAATTCCTGAAATTTTTAAGGACTTACCAGTATTTACTGGAGATCCAAATGAAAACAGCATATGGCTTAATGATGCTAAAGGTATAATGAACATGTATAAACCAAATGCTAGAAATTCAGTTGATGAAAGAAATAAATTTCATGTAATTTGTAAAACCATCAGGAGAAAAATCCGAGGCGAAGCAAATCATGCTTTAGTGGCATCTATATTAATATCAACTTCGAAAGCATAAAAAGAACACTTATGACTTACTATGGAGAAAAGAGGGATATTGGTACTTTAGATTACCAATTAATGAATTGTTCAAAAAGGAACAAAACATTAGAAACTTACTAGTTTGAAGTCAAAAGACTTCTATCATTGATAGCAAATCAGATCAAAATAGATCCAAAATTCAGGCATCCTGAAGCCTGCAAAGCTATGATAGATATTACAATGATAAGGCTATAGATGCTTTTGTAAGAGTTTTAGACGAAGATGTAAGTCGATTCCTAAAAAATAATGGTCCAGATTCGCTTGCCTACACATACGCTTATTGTATTTCATTTTAGAACGTCGAATATGTAGGAAGCAGTTTACAAGATCCAGAATTCAAGAAACCGCGCATGGAACGAGAAACCTAATTCCACTGCCGCCAAGAATTCCACCGAGACAGCCGCAAAGACCGCTACCTCCAGTACCAAATTACTTTAGAAACAGCAATATTTTTAATAAACCCAATTACCAACCATTTAATCGCGGACAAGACTTTAATAGATTTAATAACTTCCAGAATAGACCGAATATACCACCCAGGCCACCTAAACCTATGGATAAACCTAAGTCAATGGAGGAATGAGGGGGTCTCCGATAGTGAACGCGAGAGGGGAGTCTCGACTCGACTTCATGAACTTTTTTTGAATGTGTGCTAAAAACTTTTTTAGAAAAGAACTAACAGACGGAAATGAGGTGTATTATTGTAATGCACCAACTGGAACTGGTTAAAACCACCAATGCTTCTCTTGGTTTACCTATTATATGGAGAAGCTCAATCTAGACAAGGTAGGAGAGAATTTCAGGCAAGAATAATGAGCTGTTAACCAATTGTGTTTCCTGATGCTCATATGTATCAGGCTTCTGACCATGGTAATACTATGCATTTTAGGTCTGAAACCCATAGCAACGCGAACGCGCGTTTGGCAAGAAGTAAAGAAAGAAAAAAATCTACTCGCGTTTTCCTCTGCCCACCCGGTTGTTTTTAACGTGACGCGCGGGTATCACTCGCTGTAAATAAAGCAACCCGGTCGCTTAAGAGGTGATTCTGGAATTGAAGCTCTTATGAGCAACAAGTAGTGCTTGTGCTTGAAGGTCCGCATCAAAGGTCCGCATCAAAGGTTCGCATCGAAGGTTCGCATCGAAGGTCCGCATCAAAGGTTCGCATCAAAGGTCCGCATCAAGGGTCCGCATCAAATATCCGCATCAAAGATTCGCATCAAGGGTCCGCATTAAGGGTCCGCATCAAAGGTCCGCATCAAGGGTCCGCATTAAGGATCCGCATCAAGGGATCGCATCAAGGGTCCACATTAAGGGTCCACATCAAGAATCCGCATTAAAGATCCGCATTAAAGATCCGCATCAAAGGTCCGCATCAAAGATCCGCATCAAAGGTTCGCATCAAAGGTCCGCATCAAGGGTCCGCATCAAATATCCGCATCAAAGATTCGCATCAAGGGTCCGCATCAAGGGTCCGCATTAAGGGTCCGCATCAAAGGTCCGCATCAAGGGTCCGCATTAAGGATCCGCATCAAGGGATCGCATCAAGGGTCCACATTAAGGGTCCACATCAAGAATCCGCATTAAAGATCCGCATCAAAGGTTCGCATCAAGAGTCCGCATCAAGGGTACGCATCAAGGGTCCGCATCAAAGGTCCGCATCGAAGGTCCGCATCAAAGGTCCGCATCAAAGATCCGCATCAAGGGTCCACCTCAAGGGTCCGCATTAAAGGTCCGCATCCAAGGTTCGCATCAAGGGTCCACATCAAAGATTCGCATCAAGGGTCCGCATCAAAGGGTCCGCATCAAAGGTTCGCATCAAAAGTCCGCATCAAGGGTCCGCATCAAAGGTCCGCATCAAGGGTCCGCATCAAAAGTCCGCATCAATGAGTGCCAAACTGGAGAAGACCAGGAAAAGGATCAGCACTAATGCTGATCTGAGACGTGTGTCTGCAAAACAAGCCGCAAATCACGACAGAAACATCCTACAGAGTCATGACTCACCAAGATAGACATTTCTCTGGAAACGCTTCACTTTCGTCCAAACTGCGCGAGGCGACAGAGTCGACAGAGACTCTGAAACGGAAGCTTCCTCCAATGTCAATCTCGGACGAAGTAGGATACTACATCGACGGCATAGGGAACGTATCTGACTTTAACGAACGCAGGTACTACATAGCCGTACAGGCTCATCTAGGCGCCGACGCCGTTCTCGGAATTCCCGGACACTATGGTAGGGTAGATGCAGTAACTCATACGCAGTATGAGACGCTCCCCTCCCCCTTCATAACAGTTTACAGGATATACTGATGACTGATGCGGTCCATCGCCATCCAGTCATAGATCATCCCGCTGAGTAGGATGTTCCCAACGACCTCCGCCCCGATGGTGCTGCTAGCCATTGGTTACCCAACCGGAACTCGTTGGGTTGGAACACAGCCGAACCACTCACGGATGAACAAATCCGTAACCCTACGCAGCGCAGGTCTGAACGCTGTGTACAACGCAGGAGACAACAACACATGGATCCCCGTGCTCGTAAATGCTTCTATTTTGACATTACGAGCGGTTTTGGTTAATAGATGGATTCTGCTACTCTCTTTGTGATGTGTGAGAAACAGGTTAAGCTTGTTGATTTGCACCTCACGATGAGTTTGTAGGATGTAGGATTCGAGATCGACAGAAGGTAGTTTATTTGACCAAATAAACTCAGCAACAAAGTGGAGACATAAAAATAAAAAAAATCTCTAGTGGAAAAATTTTTGCTCCACAATGTGACCTGGTGAACAAAATAATAATTCGAGATTACCATCTTCATTAAAAAATTTAATCAAAATTAGAAGAAATGAAAAATGAAAAATTTTGAAGAACTCCAGATGAATAGTTACCCTTTACTACAAAGATAAAAGCTGATATCAGGACTTCTGACGAAAACCCTGCCTACAGCAAAATATATCCCATTTCCCAAGCATTGAGACCTGAAGTTAACAAACAAGTACAAAAATTATTAGCTGATGGTATCATAAGACCGTCAAGACTTGTTTAGAAGAAAATGGACTTTTCAAACGAGAAAAATATAGAATGGCCATTGACTACAGAAAATTTAATACAAAAACAATCAGTGATAGGTATCCGGTATTCCTGATACCTCTACTGTTTTATCAAACTTGGGAAAACACAAATTTTTCTCGACATTGAATTTAGCATCAGAATTCTATCAAATCCCAATGTCAGAAAATGATATTGAGAAAACCGCTTTCTCCGTTTAAAACGGAAAATACGACTCCATTGGTTTACCATTTGGCTTGAAAAATGCATCTGACATTTTGCAGCGGGTAATGGATGCTATTCTGAAGTAATGGATGATGTTACCGTTAACAACGGAAAATACGACTTCATTCGTTTACCTTTTGGCTTGAAAAATGCATCTGACATTTTTCAGCGAGTAATAGATGATGTTCTGAAGGAACATATTAGAAAAAATTTGCCATGTTTACATAGATGATATTACCATCTTAGGTAAAAGTTTGGAAAAACTTTATGGAAATTTTTGAAAATAGTTCTAAAACTTTGAGAGAAACCAACTGTAGAATCTAACCGGATAAATCCGAATTTTTGAAAACTAAAGTTGAGTTTCTAAGTTTTATTGTTTCTTAAGAAGGATTAAAACCGAACATGACAAAGGTAGAGTGTGTTAAAAAATTTGAAAGAACTGAGAGCCTTCTTGGGACTCTCCGGTTACTAGAAACGTTTTGTGAAGGATTATGCGAAAATCGCAAAACCACTAACAAAACTTTTAAGAAGGGAGGATGGCCATTGTCAAATCTCCAAATTTAATTAAAAAAAACACAATTATCAAACTCGACGACGACGCAATTAGTTCCTTTAATACACATAAAGAAATATTATCCTCTAATGACGTTCTTGCCTTTCCAGATTTTAATAAACAATTTATTTTTACGAACAGATGCATCAGACATAGCTTTAGGTGCCGTATTATCTCAGCAGTTCGATGATGGAGAGAGACCGATAACTTTTGAATATCTGCTCTACGAACTAATACAAATTAAGAATTATAAACTGCACAGATGGGACACAATCGGGACAGTTTCGAAATGGGTCGCAGGCAAAAAAAAAATTCAACATTCCTACAGAGTCATGGTGTTTATATAATTTCTTTTGAAGAATTATTGTCACAATCGAATGTACAAGTTTTGTTGAATAAAACCCACATAAATGCTTAAAATCTCACAGACTACATAATCAAAAATATTTCACATGTCTACGAATTGACTTGAAGGTGCAGAATCATTCATTAACATGGAAACTGAACCTTTTTGGATCATTTGGAATTGGTACAATAATTCTCATAACTATCTCAATAATAGTTTTTTTGCTATTTCTCAGGACGCCGACCAACTTCAATTTTTTCTATCAGATTCAACAAGTCAACAGAAAAAATCGAAATCAAAGAACTGAATACATTACTGACATCATCAGAAAATGGAAATAAAACAAATTTCAATGAATGATCAGAAGAAAGGAAAGAAATAACTTCAAGCTTTTTTCAATGCTCCAACTTCGTTGAGAACAATTCAAAAATAATCTTTGAGGACAAAGATACTTAAGAGGGGAGGAGTTGGCAATGCACTCAGATTTAATTAACTTCAAATCAGTTTCGACAACACCATCCAAGCAGTGATATCAACACCATCCAGACGGTCAACGGTAGAAAACCAAAAAAGCTGTGGCCTCGAGTTGATTGATTGGAATGCGACCAGACGAGTTTCATAAGAATTGTTTTATTTAAAAACAGATGTTAGCTAATGAAACTGAATAGGAAAGAACCATATGTTCTTTGTCATAGAATGATATAAAAGGGATTATTCATTAGGGAAGGTTTGAAATTAGTTTGGACATAGTCAGGAGCAGTTCTCACTTGTAACCTAGTTTAGGTTTATGAAGTGATTAAAATATTTGTTTTATTCTAACCTAACCCTAAATTACTAAACCTAACCTAAAGTACTCGAAAAGGGATCATTCTTCTATCACTGAGAAGAGAATCAACTTTCGCTAGTTCAACGCTCCTATATTTCCCGATGATCCGACTGGAAATCCAACAGAACTTAGTCATTGGATCCAAGATGCGGAAACACTTGTCAAATTGTAAACTCCGAACGAAAATTGCAATAAAGATTCTTTTAATAAATTTCATATGGTTTGCAGAGCCATCAGACGGAAAGTACAGGACGAAGATAATGATGCTTTAGTAGCATCTAATGTGAATATATTTTTTTACAGTATTAAAAAAGTTCTTTTAATTTATTATGGCGAGAAAAGTGACTACACAAAATTAGATTATCAATTGCTGAATACACAACAAAAACGGAAGACCTTTGTCCATATTCTATACAGAAATATCGAAATTGTTATCCCATATTTCTAACCATGTAAGAATAAGTAATGAATATTCTCATCCGGAAGCAATAAAGGGTATCTATCGTAAATTGCTACAATAGGAAAGCCATTGATGCTTTTATGAGAGGATTGGATGGAGATATTGGAAATTTTTTGAGAAATTTCAATCCAGATTCCTTAGCTACTGCTTACAATTACTGTATTACATACCAAAATGTAGAGTTCTGGAAGAATATTATTCGCAGAGTTCCAGATATCCCACCGAGACCACAACCCAGGATTCAACCTCAACGGAATCAACCCCTATTCGTACCAGTACCTATGCAAAACTACAGATTTCCTAATAACCAATCTTTTCAGCAAAGACCACAACAACAAACGTTTCAACAAAGACCACCAGTTCTAGCAAAATTAAATAAACCAGAACCCATGGATGTAGATCAGTCCATAAGATCACGATAGGATAATTATGTAAATCGGCCTTCTACTTCAAGACGTCAACCACCCTTCAAAAGACAAAAAGTATTAAATATGAATACTTTAGATTCTGATCCTCAATCCAACTTTGTGGAAGATGAAGAGAATATTCAGAATGGAGATGTTTTTTTCGAAGATGTGGAGATCGAATCTAACATTCTTAAATTATATGCAAACGTATGAAAAACAATGCAATAAAACTGAATAACTGTAAGATATCGTGAGGAGTATGCGATAGTGAATGCGGTAATGAACATTTACTTGGTGAACATTCGTTCATAATACGACTACGACTTGCATAACATCCTACGCTGTAATGATTGCATAGGATTTGTTCAGCGCAAGACAGTTCGAATGTTCAACTATGTCTTAGATATTTCATTCACTCCCATGACTCTAGATAATTTAAACTTATACCGCACGGATTTTATCTTACTCCTCAAGTTATTCCTTTGAACGTTCCTAGGAATTTCCACACTCTACATAGTAAGCTGTATCGTACCATTCTTTTTCGACCTAGTGTTTCCAAACCCGATGCGTACACCTATCACGCCCAATGCGCCACCAACACCATCGGCGCATACACCAATCGACACAAGCCACAGCGACTCCTGGAGTTTGATGCGAGCCTTTCCCGAAATGACAGTTACGTCAACACCATCCAAAGAATTCATCAACACCATCCAGACGGTCAACGATAATAAAACAAAACAGCTGTGGCCTCGACTGATTGGTTGGAATGCGGCATGGCGAGCTTCATTGGAACTATATTATTTAAAATACAAGTGTTTAGCTAATTGAATTGATTAGAAAGAACCATATGTTTTTTATGACTAGGAAAGACCATATGTTCTTTGTGTTAGGATTGTATAAAAAGGGATTATCATTTGGAAGTAACTTTAGCATCAGTTCAGATACAGTTAGAATTAGTTCAGACTTACTAAGGTCAGGAGTGATTCTCATAATCTAATGTTTGGTTATTATGAATAAAATATATTTTTTTAATTCAAACCTAGCGCGATTATTAATTTGACCGCATCCTCCGCAAGTTTTGCCGCAGACTCGATCTATGAACTCACGAACAGTATATCCAGTCTATGGAGCGACCAGACAAGCGTAGAATGTACACTGAAGCTTCTCGGATGGTGCGCGAAGAAGGAAAGGTCATATCACGAAGCACTCCTTTCACTAAGTTGGAAAAAGTAAAAACCGATAAGTACCGGCCTCCAAGACTCATTCATGCAAGGCACCCAACATTTATTTAATGTCGAGTACGGTTGCTACATCAAGCGCCTTGAACGCGTACTTACAACAGATGTACACTTCGGCAAAGGAAACTATGACCAAATCGCTGCTAAAGAACACCGACTCTTCCGAAAGTACAAATTCTACAGTTAGGAAACTAAAGCTAGGAAACCAAAGTAGAATACCACTATAACCAAAATATTATAAAGTTAGTCACTAGGTCATTAATCAGAGAAACAGAAACTATTCCATCATTCCTCCCAATTAAACAGTGCCGATCCGTCGTGCTATATTAGATAAGGAAAGTAAAACATCCGGAGGAATGATTCATTGTCAAGTACGCACGGCCTCATCCAGTGCCGTCGCATCTTATCAGTTAGGAAAAACAATCCTTCATCCATCGAGAGAGATGCTTCTTCGATAGCATCGAATTTTATAAACAATTTCCTTTCACGGTAGGATGGCAATAACATGCCCCGGTGAGTTTACGACTTTCTCGCGTGACGATGTCCACCCTGGCGCGTGCCATCAAATCTTAATCAGAAATCAGATGACTTCGTCATCTTGATTTTCTGTATAAATACTTGTCCGAAGGATTAAGCATTGTTGAGTTCCTCCCGACAGTTCAGTCTAATTTGTGCATTCCGTACAGTCTAGTTTCCTTCCAGTAGTTCAGTACTAATAACATGTAAAACTTAAACAAATGAAGGAACACACTAAGTGTTCAAAGAAAATAAAGTTAAGTGAAATTGTGAAAAACCTAGTGTTGTGAAAAAAATAGAACGAAAGAAAAGTCCCGGATAAGAACAAATCATTAACTGGCGCCCGAATAAATTTGCAACCCACAACCATTGGAAGACGGAAGTTATACAACAAAAAAAACTGGAGTAAAAACCTTCTTCTAATTTAAGCAAAATAGTGAAATTATAAAAAAAATATTACTTTAATTAAATATAAAATATCACAAGAATCTCATCCGAAAATTATTATAAAATTATTTTTCAAATGCAAAAATTTGACGATTGGTTCGAATCTCTTGACGAAATCGTCAAAGAACACCAAAAAACGATTGTCCCAGGTGAATTTAAAGTTACACCTAAAACATGGGATGAGTTAATTAAAAGAATTGATGATCTCCAAGATGATGATCCATTAAAATGGAACAAGAATAAAATAATCGCAGAAAATAAAAAACAAAAAATAAGTTATAAAAAAGTATTACAGAATGCTAAATTCAGTCGTAGAAGAAACAAATAATTACTTCTACTTCGAACAACCCAAAAACTATAATTATTACTATACAATCAAATTACCATATAAATTAACTCGAAAATGGAAGAAAAAAATAATTGGACTACTTACAGAATTTTGGGATTACCAAATCCCACTGTAAAAAAATTGCCAAACTTTAATTGTCGAAATCATAATCACTTTGGATTGTTCGACAAGTGTGACGAATATTGTTGCTATTGGGAATGGTTTAACAACCCAATAAGCCATCATCAAATAACATATTAAAAATAATATTATCAAATTTTTTTGGGAATAAAAAATGGGTTCATTAGGACTAAATCAAATCTTCTTGATTAGAAGACAGGTAGAATTTACAGAATTTAATCCAAGTGTCCATTATCGCTACACACCAATGTTTGGTATCGAAATGTTAAATAGAACAATCCACCAACTGAATCAGATAAATAATCGCACACTAAGAGGCGAAACAGCAAATATAAATAATACTCAAATAAATAATAATAATAATCGGACTAGTTAATTTTTTTTTTGACGAATAAATCTTTTGAACAGATGACGTCAACATCAAATATCAAATTAATATGAATATCCTCAAAGAAAGATTAATAACTCAAAATTCGTTAAGAAAAATGAATCTTAAAGTTTTGAAAAAAAAAAAGAATAAAACACTTGTTATATAAACGATGGAAGCTCACCCATGTTTATAATAGTTCATCAAAAATAAAAAAAATATTGATGAATAAATAAATAAAAAAATTAAATAATACGAACTATGCAATTTATTTTATTATTTTCAACAAACTTTATAATTTTATTATACATTATCTTATTATTTAACCGCGAACATATTCCGCATAAAGAATATTTATTTTTTCATTACGCAAGTTCGAAGCGAAGAAAAATTCCGCTACTATATAAAAAGCGATGATAAATTCCGCGACCATATAAAAAGCGATGATAGATTCCGCGACCATATTAAAAAGCGATGACAAATTCCGCGACAAATAAATAATTCCGTGCACGATGACAAAATATATACAAAGCGAAGAAAAATTCCGCGAAATACAAATGAAAATATAAATGCGATGAAAATTCCGCAAATGAAACACATACATTTTATTTTTCAGCAGACCTGAGTAAGGAGTAAAATCCAACCACATCCAACTGAAAATCTGACCGCCACTTCAACGCAGCCGTGCTAGAGATCCCTTAGTAGCCAAGGGCCCAGGGCAAAACGGAAAAAGACGCTAGCACTGGGACGACCAGTTCGGAACGAACAGCAATCTTCGAAATAGAGAAGGCCTCTTCCTCAAAAATGAAAGCCACTCTACCAGCATTATTGTTGTAAGTATGATAAAAAATCTCAGGAAATCTATATAGAAAAATAATAAAATATAACAAGTGAATAAATACAGAAAAATTAAAGTGAGTTTAAAATATCTAAAACAAAAGAATAATAAAACACAAGTGAGAAAAAAATAATAATAAATCAATTATTAACAAACATAAAAAGTGAGACAACTCAAACGTAATTTATTGCTGAGGCAAACAATTAAGATACCCCAGTAATATAATTAAATATAAAAAAATAAAGAGTATATTGTGAACAAAAGTCGACCTTTATTACTCTTTAATTTTAAAAAATATATTAATCATTGAGGAATTAATATCAAATTTTTGTAACCTAAATTTAAATCACGAAATGGCTGAACAACTTGCTCAGCATCAAAACCAAATTCAAGAGTTATTCAATCGGCTTCACCATATTGAAACTCAAAATATTACAGAAATAGAAGATCATACTGATCCACAATAAATAACAACAGATCCAAATGGACACCCAGTAGATTTTTCTGATGCAGAAAGTGTATCTGACCTTGTTAAAGGCTTACCAACATTTAATGGAGACCCGCAACAACTTTGTAACTGGATCGATGATGCAGATAAAATAGTACTTATGAACAAACCCAGACAAGGGAACAATTCAATTGAAGTTCAAAATAAATTTTATGTAATTTGCCGGCTTATTAGAAGAAAAATTCAAGGCGAAGCTAACGATGCATTGGTAGCATCTAATGTAAACCTAAATTGGATATTGATAAAAACAACTTTAATAACATATTATGGTGAAAAAAGAGATTTATCCACTTTTGATTATCAGCTTATGAATTGTCTTCAGAAAGGCAGATCATTAGAATCATTTTACGATAATATAAATAGACTACTATCACATATTGCAAATTTCATAAAAACCGACGTAAAATATTCTCATTACGAAGCACAAAAAGCTATGATAGATATTTATAATGAAAAAGCTTTGGATGCTTTCACCAGAGTTTTGGTTGAAAATCTAGGTAAATTTTTGAGAAATTTACCTGCAAATTCTTTGGCTGATGCTTATGCTTGTTGCATCAAAACCCAAAATATGGAATTCAGAGATAGACTAACTAGAGGAAGAATTCCAAACAGTATCAATACTCAACCAAGGAATAACATACCTACATTTTCTAGAAATCCTCCTCCATTACCACCGAAATACCCACCCAGACCCAACCCGAATTTCAATTATCGACCACAATTTCAACCAAACAATTTCAGACCACAATTTCAACAACAAAATTATCGTCCACAACAACAAAATCCTAACTACATTCCTAATCAATTCCAAAATAAAAATCAACAACAAATAAGACCACCTATTCCTCCTAGAAATAATTATAACGTTTTCAGTCAACGACCGCAAAACTTTTCAAGACGTTTTGAACCAATGGACGTTGATAAATCTATTAGGTCAAAAAAAGTAAATTATGCAAACAGACCTCAAAATAACAATCCTCAAAACAGACAAAGATTCTTTAATATAATGAGTAAACCTCAAACTAGAGATTTAAACGTTTCTAACGAATGGCAACCAACAGAAGAAATTGGCGAAATTAATTTTTTAGCATAGACCCAGCGTTACCTTACTTCGAATATTATGGAAGCGCTGGAAAAATTTTAAAAATTTTTATTGACACAGGATCAACAAAAAATTATATTCATCCTAAATACTGTAACAAATGGCATGAAACTAAACCATTTACAATATCATCTGTAGGAGGTGATATAAGCATAAACAAATTTTCAGAAGATAGAATGTTTATGCCTTTTTCAACAATTCTAGTAAGACTTTATCATTTGGAAGAACGTTCGACATTCGATGCTATAATAGGTAGTGACACTTTAAGAGAACTTAAAGCTATTATACATCTACCTCATGAAAAAATATTACTACCCGAAAATAATGAAATTCCAATACGATTTCTTACATTTGAAACTTTAAATTATTTTAATGTGCGTGATGAACATCTAGATTCAGAACAGAAAAATTATCTGAGAAATTGTTTAGATAAATTCCAACATCTATTCCAACCTCCAAATGAAAAATTACCCTTTACTACAAGAGTACAAGCCAATATTCGTACAACTGATAATGATCCAGTATACAGTAAAACTTATCCGTATCCCCAAGCCTTAAAAGACGAAATTGATAAACAAATAAATAAACTTCTAGACGATGGTATCATAAGACCATCCAGATCACCTTATAACTCTCCAGTATGGATAGTTCCAAAAAAAGAAGACGCATCTGGCGAGAAAAAACATAGAATGGTGATTGATTATCGAAAATTAAATTTAAAAACAATTGATGACAAATACCCTATTCCTGACACCTCAGCTGTACTAGCAAATTTAGGAAAGAGTTCATTCTTCACAACTCTTGATCTTGCTTCAGGATTTCACCAAATACCAATGTCTCATAAAGATATTGAAAAAACTGTATTTTCAGTTAACAATGGAAAATATGAATTTCTAAGATTACCCTTTGGTTTAAAAAACACTCCAGCCATTTTCCAAAGAGTTATGGATGATGTTCTGCGCGAAAATATTGGAAAAATTTGTCATGTTTATATCGACGATATTATCATATTTAGTAAAACTTTTGAAGATCATATACAACACATTCAAGAAATATTCCATACATTAAATGAAGCAAATTTCAAAATGCAACCTGACAAATCAGAATTCTTTAAGACAGAAGTTGAATTCCTTGGATTTATTGTCTCGAAAAACCTAAAAAAATTGAAGCTATTGCAAACTATCCGAAACCATGTAACATTAAAGATCTTAGAGCATTTTTAGGACTCTCAGGTTATTATAGACGATTCGTTCGTGATTATGCCAAACTCGCAAAACCCCTCACGAATCTTTTAAGAGGAGAGGATGGCCATAGCCGAATTACAAAATTTAATTCAAAAAATCACAAAATCGAACTTAACTCAGAAGCAAATGAATCATTTGAAATGTTAAAAAGTATGTTGACATCAGAAGATGTTCTAACATTCCCTGACTTTTCTAAACCTTTTATTATAACCACTGACGCATCAAACAAAGCGTTAGGAGCTGTACTGTCACAAAATACAGACACAGATGAACAACCTATTTCATTCATTTCAAAATCTCTTTCAAGCACTGAAGAAAACTATGCGACTAATGAAAAAGAAATGCTAGCCATTATTTGGGCTCTAAACACTTTTAGAAATTTTATATATGGTGCTAAGATTATTATATACACTGACCACCAACCTTTGACATATACCTTATCCCCTAGGAACACTAATGCTAAACTCAAAAGATGGAAAAACTACATCAATGAGCACGATTGCGAAATAAAATATAAAACTGGAAAAGCAAATATTGTCGCAGACGCATTGTCTCGAATACCCAATGAAGACAATGAAGAATTAACGAATATATCTCAATTATCAGTTAAAGCAAATCCCTCGATTTCACAGGAATTACTTATGTCTATGACACCTACAATACATTCATCTGACGAAGACGACTCTTCATACATTCTTAGTACGGAAGTACCAATCAACGTCTTCAGAAATCAGCTCATTTTCATTGAAGGAAAATCAAGCTATGAACTTAATATACCTTTCGAAAAATTTAAGAGACACACTTTCTCTGAACCACAATTCTCAAAACAATTTTTATCAAACACTCTGAAAAAATATTTGTCTAACGAAGTTATAAATGGAATCTTAACTACCGAACCAATTATGGGACAGATACAAGAAATTTATAAAACTATTTTCAACCCAAAGCAAACGAGAGTTAGATTCTCACAAAAAAGAGTACTAGATCTTGAGAATGAAGAAGATCAGTTAAAAGAAATTAAAGAGGTTCACGAATTTGCACATCGTTGTGCCCAAGAAAATGTTCATCAATTAATAAGACAATTTTACTTTCCAAAAATGAATTCTATTACACAAAAGTATGTTAAAACATGCGATCTATGCAAAGAACAAAAATATCAGCGTAGACCACCAAAATATATACCTTTTCCAACTCCAATTCCAGAAAAACCAAAACAAATAGTGCACATCGATATTTTTGTCTACAATGCACATTTTCTTTTTATCTCATCAATAGATAAATTTTCAAAATATCTCAAATTTAAATATTTCAAATCAAGAGCGGTTACCCATGTTAAACCCGCTTTAATTGAATTATTATATGAATGGACTTTACCGGAACAAATAGTTATCGATAACGAATGTGCTTTTGTCTCACACGCAATCGAACAAAAATTAAAAGAATTAAATATAAAAGTTTTCAAAACACCCGTCCACAGATCAGAGACAAACGGACAGATTGAACGAGCTCATTCCACAATACGAGAAATAGCTCGTTGTCTCAAAACATTACATCCAAATATCACCATACAAAAATTAATACAAATGTCTGCCCAACGGTATAACAATTGTATTCATTCGTTCACAAAACATACCCCTCATGAAATTTTAATTGGTAGTAACACAACCGAAAATTCGGAAAAACAAAGGCAACAACTATTGGACAAAATTAAAAATTTATTTACAAATAAAAATAATAAAATATCATGTAAACAATATAAAGAATATGCTCCAAATACAAAAGCTTATGAAAAGAATAATGTAATTTCAAAGCGAGCAAATAGATACAAAGAAATAAATGCTAAAGAAAATCATAATACCTATGTCATTGATAAAAAAGGGAGAAAGATACATAAAACTAATATTCGAGAATAAAAACATTCTACCTTTTGCATTTTACAGATGCATCGCTACAATAGCAAGATGCTCTGAACTACACATACATGATTTAACAAACACCCCATTAGCGATTGTGCCTCTAGGCAAAGCGAAAATAAAAACTGGACATGTAAGGATTCTTCATCCAATAGATTTACATATTATGAGCAAAATGATAAAATATATGCATAATGAGATACAACAAATAAAAATAAACGGACCTTTGTACGAGTTAATTGAAATTAAAGCTAAAAAGTTAAATGAAACATTTTTGAAACTAAAGCCTAGAAAGGAAAATAGAGTAAAAAGATGGGATACCCTAGGACACGCATGGAAATGGATTGCAGGAAGCCCCGACGCAGACGATCTACGGACCATCAACAGCAGCATAAATTCGCTTATTGACAACAACAATCAGCAGGTTATGATTAACAACGCAGTCAACAAACGCCTTCGCGAAGTAACCGACCTTGCTAATCAAATATTATCATCAGAGAACCAACAGAGATACAATCGATCGATAGAATGGAGTCTTTTGATATTGATGTCTAATATCGACACAATACAACAACAAGTTGAGAATTTAGAGGAAGCGATACTCATGGCTAAACACGGAATACCTAGAAGTAAAATATTGTCCCTACATGATTTCAAGAAAATTGCAAAATTTTTGGAAGATCAAAATATCATCGTAAATTCATTCGAGGAATTATTATCTCATTCAACAGCACAAGTATTGTTGAATAAAACCCATATAGCGTACATGATAAAAGTACCTAAATTATCCGACACAATTTACGAATACGATTTTTTAGACTCACTTATAAAAAATCGTAAAAGAATTTTGATGAACCGTAACTTCATTTTAAGAAATGGAAGTAACATATTTGAAATCAACCAACCTTGTTATCTACACCCCAATATTTGCATACAGCATTTGGTTCAAGGAAAACATACAAATTGTACGTATGAAAAAGTTTATCTCCAAGGAACCGTCAAGAGAATAAACGACGATTCGGTCTTGATTAACGATGCCATCGTAGATATTTCATCCAACTGCTCCGATACCAATAGAGTATTAAATGGATCTTATTTGATACAATTTGAAGATTGCGACTTAAAAATAGATGGAGAAGTTTATACCAATTCCCAGATTTCAATTCCAGGAAGACCAGAATTCCCAGCCATAGGACTCACCGTCAACCCGACAGAGTTAATCGACCAACCGCCCATGGAATTCCTAAATAATCTAACACTCCAACATCGCGAACACTTGAAATACTTGAATCTACAAACGGATTCACTCACATTCAAGTTACATCTGTTTGGCGCATTTGGATCTCTATCCATCATAATATCTATCGCATTAATATTGTATATTCTAAAACCATTCGCATGTCTCCATAGAAGAAATACAGCCGAAGTTCTCTACACAGCGAAGAAATCTACAAGCGAACCAACCGTCGAGATAAAATCAACAATCAACAAATCTTCAAGCGAATTATCACTCGAGAGGAAACGCAGCATAGACGCATCTTATCAGTTAGGAAAAACAATCCTTCATCCATCGAGAGAGATGCTTCTTCGATAGCATCGAATTTTATAAACAATTTCCTTTCACGGTAGGATGGCAATAACATGCCCCGGTGAGTTTACGACTTTCTCGCGTGGCGATTTCCACCCTGGCGCGTTTACGACTTTCTCGCGTGGCGATGTCCACCCTGGCGCGTGCCATCAAATCTTAATCAGAAATCAGATGACTTCGTCATCTTGATTTTCTGTATAAATACTTGTCCGAAGGATTAAGCATTGTTGAGTTCCTCCCGACAGTTCAGTCTAATTTGTGCATTCCGTACAGTCTAGTTTCCTTCCAGTAGTTCAGTACTAATAACATGTAAAACTTAAACAAATGAAGGAACACACTAAGTGTTCAAAGAAAATAAAGTTAAGTGAAATTGTGAAAAACCTAGTGTTGTGAAGAAAATAGAACGAAAGAAAAGTCCCGGATAAGAAGAGATCATTAACTAACACCAGCAAAGAAACTGTAGTACACATGAATAGGGTAATAAAGGCATAAATAAGAATGCCTCAAATAATTCGACATTCTTTTTTTTAGGGGGAAGGTGTACTGTACCTCCCTGTTAGCATAATTAGCTTAATCACCGTTATCCGTAATTAAACAGTGTAGTATATTACAATTACCAACTAATGAAGCAATCGTCCATAAACTCATAACAATCAAGAAAATCCAAAAAACTAAAACAAACGATATGTTTTTACACATTCATAAAGCACAAGCACAGCGGGAAAACCTAAAGCAATCTTTTTACTTATTGCAAAAAACCCATAGCTCGCAACCTTTCTTTGCGACCATAATAAAAGAATAAACCCAAACACAACGGCATCCAATGCCATGACCAAATAGCATAGCATACTTAAATAAACAAACATTCTACCTAAGTTAAGAACAACATGTAAACTAGTTTATAAGCACAGTATGTTAATAAAACAGATGTTCATTCATTCGACAAAAGTAAGAGTGAAAGTATCTTTCTTTCGAAATCCTAATCGAGAAAACGTCAATGGTGCGGGTATATTAAATGGCGACCGTACAGTGAACTCATCAAGGAAAGGAATGAATCCTTTAAATGATTTGATTCTGATTAAAAATTATAAATTATATGAAACATTCATGAAATTGAAGCCGTTTAGTTCAAGCAGACCAAAACGATATGGGATAGCATCGGCAAAACTTGGAAATGGATAGCAGGTACCCCAGACGCAGATGACTTGAAGATGATCAACACCAGCATCAACTCCTTGGTACTCCAGAATAATCAACAAGTATTAATCAACGAAGAAATTGGAAAACGAATTCAGGATGTAACAGCAATCATCAACCAAGTTCTGAAAGCTGAAAAAGAGAGAACGAAGAACCGATCTTTGGAATTTAATCAACTTATAATGTTATCAAACCTTGATTCACTACAAGATCAAGTCGAGACATTGGAAGAAGCGGTTTTAATGGCAAAACAAGGAATTCCCTGTAGTAAGTTATTAACGATACACAATTTTAATAACATTGCTACTTATCTAGCCAAATATGATATGTTTATATCATCTTTTGAAGAATTATTATCTAAAGCCAAAGCACAAGTTAGGATGAACACAAAACTTGTGTCAAACACACATATCTTGAAGATTCCACAATTATCAATCAATACCTATGAACACATCTATGTTGATTCGATAATAAAGAATGATAAAAAAATTTCCATAAAGCAAAATTATTACTTACGGAATTCATCTCATATTTACGAATTGAAACATTCCTGTTCAAATAAAGCAGAATATTTCTTATGTGAAAATCAAGATATTGATATTCCACCACATTGCATAAAGGAATTGATATTTGGACAACATACAAATTGCACCTTTGAACGAGTCTATTCTAAAGGATTAATAAAAAGAATAACGGATGCAACAATTCTGATCAATGATGCAGTAATCGAAATAACATCAAATTGTAGCAATAACAATCATATTCTTAATGGATCATTTTTAATCCAATTGAACAGTGCAATTTACGAATAAATGGAGAATTATATTCAAATTATGAGATGATATTACCGAATAATCCATATCATCCAACAACAGGATTATTAGTGAACGAGATTGGAATAATTGATTCACCAACCCCGGAGTACTTAACGAACTTAACGTTATCTCATCGTGCAAAAATGGATTTCATCGAACTACAGAACCAGTCATTGGAATGGAAATTCAACCAATTTGGATCATTCACCGGAACATTGGTAACGATAACTATAATTTATTTTGCCATTCGTTAAGTTCTTTCCAGAAGGAATTCGCTTCAAATAAACATCAAGCCTGAGAAGATAGACGAAACAGCATTGACGGAAATATCAACAGAGCCTGAGTCTTCAACAAAACAGTTGTCGGAGGAAAAACAAAACGAGATTGAAAAATTCCTGAATGTATCAACACCTTATCGAAACATTTGAGCTTCTGTAAGAAGTCACTTAAGAAGGGAGGAGTTACGCCAACACCATCCAAAGAATTCATCAACACCATCCAGACGGTCAACGATAATAAAACAAAACAGCTGTGGCCTCGACTGATTGGTTGGACTGCGGCATGGCGAGCTTTATTGGAATTATATTATTTAAAATACAAGTGCTTATCTAATTGAATTGATTAGAAAGAACCATATGTTCTTTATGACTAGGAAAGACCATATGTTCTTTGTGTTAGGATTGTATAAAAGGGATTATCATTTGGAAGTAACTTCAGAACTAGTTCGGACTTAGTCAGGTCAGGAGTGGTTCTCATAATCTAGTGTTAGGTTATTATGAATAAAATATTTTTTTTATTCAAACTAAGCGCGTGATTATTAATTGCGCAGCGCAATGATAAACTTTAAACAGCAAGATCAGCATAAGGCGCGCTCACGCCACTCGACCTATGTAGGGCGATCGTTTATGCTGATCCACGCAAACAACTCTTAAGGAACATTTCCTTAAGAGAGCTAGAAGGACAGTTACATTTTCTTCAGGAGGACACTACATTTCCTTAGGAAATAATTCCCTCTGTCTTCTCCAGAGGATTTGTCAATATAATAATGATCATAAAGTAGTAGTAATAGAAATTTCAGATGCGAGAATATTATATCGAAAACCTTCTCATACTGGCCCAAATCGATCATACGATGCAGGAAGGCAGAACACTACGAAACAGATCCAACACAGTTGGCACATAGCCGTAAAAACATCATGATCTACAACAACTATGGCAAGACCACAAAAGCATTCGGGTGTCCAGGCATGGGTCGAAGAATACCCACTGTGTAAGAATAAAAGTGAGTGTGAGAAAACACTCCAAAGCAAGTAAAATCAAGGCCCAAATGTGGGGGGACAATGAACATGTGTAACGACTTTATGACTGAAGTCCTGTACTATTTAGCTCAGCTAAGCTAGCTAAAGTCCAGGATAAGCTGCTCTCGATCTGGCACACAACGGGCAGGAAAATCCGCGGGCCAAAAATCCTAGGGTTGCTAGCCAAGGGGGATAAAGAAGACCGGACATCGGTCGGAGTAGACTGACCCCATCGACGGGGGGGCTGTCGAGTAGCGTGCGTCCGACCCCACGGTTTGAAGCTACAAAGATAAGACAATACCTTCTGCGTAGCGGATGCCGTGGGTGCGCCGCGTTCGTACGTAGGATGCTCCACCTTCGGGGAGTATCTGAGTAGAGCGGTTCTCAACGACAGAAGCTGCGGGGATAAGACATGACCTTCTTCGCAGTAGAAATCGTTGGGAAAGGGTTATTCCACGTTCGGGGAATACCCACGGGTAGAGTGGCTCTCGACGCCGGGTGAGCCACTCGAGTCGGAGTAGGATGACGTCTTCGTCGGGAATCATCCGAGTCGTTGCGTTAAGTCCCGCGCGTGTGCCATGACAGGCTCGAGTCTAGGAGAAGCTGCTCTCGATCAGGCAAAGGACGGGCAAGGTGGCAAACTTCGAACCCTGAAGATAAGAGGTCGGTCCTCGAGTCGTTAGAGGAGAGGTCAGGCCTCAAACCTTCAGGCAGAGAGGTTTGTGTGGTCAACCCCGAGTCTTTATGATAAGGGGTCGGGTCTCGAGTCGTAAGAGGAGGGATCAGGCCCCTTACCAACAAGAGGAGGGGTACAAGTGGTCACCTCGAGTCATTACGAGGAAAGGTCAGATTTCAAGTCGTTAGAGGAGAGATCGGGCCTTGAATCGTGCAGAGGAGAGGTAAACCTCGAGTCGATGCGAGGAGGGGTCGGATCTCAAGTCGTTAGAGGAGAGATCAGGCCTCAAGTCGCGAAGAGGAGAGGTTTGTGTGGGAATCTCGAGTCATTGCGAGGAGATGCCGGTTCTCAAGTCGTTAGAGGAGAGTTCAGGCGTCGAGTCGTAAGGATGAGAGGTTTTGCTGAAAGTGGTCTCGTTAATGAGTATTGCCTTGGAGCGCATTAGCGCGAATATACCTCCCACTATTGAAGCATAGTGTACTAAACAGTTCGAGGTGGGAACCAGGTCTGTGGCCCCAGGTGGAGTTTAGGGAGTAGGGGGTATACACGGAGTATATCATGAGTCTTCCCATTGTACCCATGGACCCAGAGTAGCAAACTGGGGGGTCGCGGTGGCTCGCCGTGCCTTGGAATACAATCCGTAAACCAGGATTTACCACCTGTGGTTACCAACAAAAAAAAAAGCTAGCTAAAGTCCTGTTTTATTTAGAGGCTGAATCTAGGCCTGTTAAGGTTAAACAGAACAATGACAAATACTGGAGATTCGGAGTGTTTGAGGAAATCAACCTAGAAGACCATGATGGCGATCTCGCAAGGAGAATAGAGTTGTTCAACCAAGATAGACCAGCAGACGAGATACTAGAAGCAGACAAACTGCCTGCTGAGAACGATAGGGACGATTAACATATCAAACACCACACAGAGCTAAAATCTTACTGGGAAGCAGACCCATCGGAAGCTGCTATCTCGAAAGCAGCTGTAGGCAATTTTAGAGTGACCTTCCTGCAGCTTGAGTTGTATAACACACAAGCATGTATCAGAAGCCGCTCTGTTTTGACTTCTTTGGCAAGAGCAATATTCTCGAAGTAGTCGGCGAGAACTGCTCGGAGGTCAACACCTTCCTAACTCTCGAACTAACTTGGCAGCAGCTTGTGTGATTGCTGCAACCACGTCTGTGAAGGATGCAAAGGAGAGAAGACCAATAGTTCATAAGACTGTAAATCAATCCCTCCAGTCAGGGAGAGATGGTGATAACATATGAACATTCCATTCCCAGAGAACGAAAGGTTAAACAAAAACAACTCCCATAGATAACAATCCTTTTCAGACAGAATAAAAGGGAACGAATCAAAATCAAACAGTTAGTTCAGTTCTTAGTTCCAATGAGTGTAGTCAGTAATAAGTAATGATAACCTAAGTGTAGTATTAAGAGTGATTAAAAAAACTTCAAACATAAGAATATTTGTTTAACTGGCGCCCAAATAGAGGCCAGCTACAAAAAAAGAAGATTAATTGCCACGTTTAGAGTGAAGTGATAATCTTGAAAGAGCTTCTAACCACTACAAAGCAGCCGTGTGGAAGAAGGGAGCCGCAAGTAGCGTAACGCAAAAAGGAAATAAGCTGCCACACCGGGAAAGTTTTCGAAGCACGTTGGTTTCCTGAGATGTCAGCTGTTAGAAGCCTAGACACAGTAACGATATTTTTGTAAGTTAAAAGATTTTTGTTATTATTCTACTATTAAAAAAATAATATAACAACAATAATATCCAAAAAATAATTTTTCTTCTAGAAAGTTACGTGTAAAATTTCAAAATAGATAACCTCATTAAAAAATCAATAATCTTTCCTTAGCAAATAATAACTTAATGGCTGAAGAAGTTGCCAGATTAACTGCTCTTGAAGGAACAGTTGATAATAACATTAAGTTAATAGAATACAGTGACCCTGTATTAATATACATCAATGAAGATGGAACACCAGCTGATTCATCAGCAATAAAAAAACTACCTGACATTATTAAAGATATTCCGAATTTCCACGGGAATCCGGGTGAATTGCATATCTGGATAAGAGACGTAGATGCTCTTATCGAAGCCCAACCAGGAATATCAAATTATATGCTATTTGCACCACCATAAGACGCAAAATTAAAAACGAGGCCAATAATGCACAAGTCAATCCGGATGTCAACATTAACTGGCATCTAATGAAGAAAACAATTTTAGAGTGCTATGGTGAGAAAAGAAATCTCACTACATTGGATTATCAACTATTATGAATTGCCAACAAAGAGGCAGAAATTTAGAAACATTTTATGACGAAGCTAATAAATTGCTATATTTTATAGCAAATCACATTAAAATGAGCAATGAATATAAACATCCCGAAGCTTCGAGAGCTATGGTTGGAACGTACAATAAAAAAAGCCATAGATGCTTTTGTTAGAGGTTTAGACGGAGAAAAAGTTAAGTTCTTAAAGAACCACGATCCAGATTCATTGGCAAATGCTTATGCGTCACATATCAATATATTGAATACAGGAAAACTTTTATAAAAACAAAAACAGATAATCAGATGTCTAGTCCTTTACTCGATATAACCAAAATTGGAAAAAAACAAGAAAATAAATATGATTTTGAAAGGCTCCAAAATGCTGAACTTATTTTTTTAGAATAACTTCCTCTTTACCATATTTCTTATATTATGGTAAATTAGACAATCCTTGAAAAATTCTGGTCGACACAGGATTTAAAAAGAACTATATTCACCCGAAATACACAGCAGTAGTATCTTAAGAGATTGGAAATCGACCTTTTTGTTTCTGCTGTCGGTGGAGACATTTAAAATAAATCATTTTCACAAGCCAAATTTTTCCAACCATTTTCAGATACAAATATATAGAGACGACATCTGGAATTTTGCGATTCGCAACACTATTGTGAACGACTTAAGTTATCGTTTCTGATACGGTTTCATGTTTGCTGGGTGAAATCTTATGTGTGTGTGTTCGTTTTTTCTAAGTGTTGATGACTGCATGGATGTCACAAGTTCCAGTTCATTAGAATGTCGTTTGGCATTAAGAAAGCTCCTATGAACTTTTAAAAGTTTAAGAATTGGCTATACCATCGTCATTCAAATGTACGCTAATTTTTGTGGTAAATTAATTCATTTTGATGATTTATCATTATTCGAATAGCCTTTGGCATACGATAAACTCCATTGAGCTTTCACATTTTTTTTTCGCCATCATCTTTAAAAGCCGGCTGGAGCCTTCGCTATGCCGAACGGCATTCGCACTACTTCTTACTTCTGTAATGTGCAAATTTGTTTTTATTTTACATCTCATATTTGAAACCGATATCAACTAAAACTCGTACATCGAAGAAGATAATATTCATTCGAGTGGCGTTCGGCATAAAGACTACTCCTGCAAGTTAAAAAAATCCATCATCCTTTGGAAGCTCGCAGGTGCTTCCACCATACCGAACGATATCCACGTCAAATAAATTGACTTCAGAATGAAAATCAACACAGTGAAACGTGTCGATGATCATCTTTTGTAGCTTGGATTAGCGGAGAATTATTTTGAGAGCCGCCTTGCCCATGGCAATGTAACAAGGAAGAATGGGAAAATTTGACTGTTAATGTAAATGTGTGGTTGCACCTCGCCCCCCAGATTCAGGTCTTTTTGACATTACTAACATACAATTTTCCGACCGAAGTGAATTCACATTCCACAAACATTCCCATGGCTTGTGATTCTACAAGCCATGATGTAATTTCAGATCGAAACATTATTTTGTGGTTACAGCGATGGTCCAGTTATTTGCATCGCTTTAGATGTAAATTTAAGTGACCTGATATTTGCTGTGTAGACTTAGCTAGCCTACTGTAAGACTTACTAGAGAAAATTTTTTTAATGCGACGCGTAACGACCAAGGCGACGTTCGTCCGAGTAAGAAGACCCGAAGGTCTACCCCGCCACCACTCCAACCCCGTGTGCTTCCCACCCTAAATTCGCCGAATACACCAGAATTAAAACTAAGGTGTTTATTTTTACTTGGGAATCCACCCATCCGAGAACTCCCCCAGCCTAACAAACGCCTTGAGACCAAAAGAGACCTTGAGGGGCCCAAACCCAATAGTCCTCGTGGCTTAGACCAGGGACTGGGCAGCCCCTTCTGGGTTGATCCGTTCCTAGGGAAAAAAGCATAGTTTCACTTGGCGCCCAACGTGGGGCCCTATGGTGGTGCCTTATGTGACCAGAGGGAGAATTCTCATTACTTTAGTTAACGACACTGTAACTACGCAAGTTATAAGAAGTTCGTCAGATCTGCACGAGCGATGGCAAATCCACGGAAGCCCCAACTCGCCCTAGGGTTCGGAATTTGATGATAGGGATGAGTTACGAAACACCATTATGTGGAACATGGACGATGAGAGAACTCATCATGTTCCGCACACGGCATCTGTGGAAGTCTGACCCGACGACCATGATCATGTCCGATAAGGATTTGATCTTTACCAACCTTATTGTCTAGGCTAGATCACGGATGTTCCATCTGACGAACTTAAAGGCCTCTCAGATGGCCCTATTGTGCGGAGAAATCATGACGCCTGTCCCAGACGGGTATCTAATGACGTCAGAACAGGCGACGGCCGTGCTCGACTAGGCATGTGAGTATATTTGGCGAAATATCGCCGAATACACACACATGGATGAGGCAGTAACTTCAGCGAGATTTTGCATACCTGCTAAGACTACTCCTGTACAGATCAGAGTGGCCGTCTTAGAACATGTGAATGGTGTGGAGGATCTCATACCGTTGCTTGCGCGAGTTAACGACACGGCTATTAGAAAATGGGTATCATATTTTCCAGACTTCAGACGTCAGAAGTCTGGATAGTTGGTTCCCATATGTCATTAGTCTGCTGGATCTTATGTTCCCACAAGCTAGAAGTCTGGATCATCGGTTCCCACACGATCGCACGTGCTTCCGCGAGTGGCGAATGTATGAGTTATGAAGCAAACATTGCAGATTAGGTTGAAAACCTAAACCTAATAAGGGTGATTGAATAATAATAAAGACAGTTGTAGTTTTGCAGCTGAACCAGTTAGTTCAACCTTTTTAAAAAGAAGTCCCCCGGTCTAAAAAGTTAACTGGCGCCCGAGAATAGGGACCTTGTGAAAGTGGGAAAAGTATAAGTCTGCGGTGAAAAATCTTACACAGTGCAAAGTGCAAAAACCCTCAAAGTGGAATATCACAATATTCCAAGTGTTGGTCCAAGGAGCCAAGCAATATCACAACCTGGTTCAACGAGCCATCATCACGAAGACGAAAGCGGAGATTAGGACACCGAAGCCAACCGGCTCAATTGCTACTAGGGACCTTAGTAGCAGCGTCGCAAACGACGGGCAAAAAGGAGAATCCCAACATAGCTGCCTGGTTTCCCCCCACGAGCGAAGGTCACCCGAAGCTTACCCAGAAAGTCCAGTAAGGCAATGCTGGCATTTATGTAAGTACCTATTTAAATTTACACATTAGTTTTCACAAAAAAAGTAATAAGACCCAAATTTCTAATAATCTTAAGTGTTAAAAAAAACAAAGGATTTAATTTGTTTCTAACACTTAATTTTCATTCAAAAAGTGACTGATTAAATTTTATTCTAAAATTTTATTTTAATTAAAGAAACGACTTATTAAAAAAAAGCGATTTATTAAATTTGATTGTGATTTTTAATTTTGATTGAAAAAAAAGTCGATTTCTTCTGAATCATCTCTTCCTCCTCGGAGGTCAGATCCATTTGAGGACTTTATCGAAATGGGTAGAATACCCGATTTTATCAAAGATTTGAGATTATTTAACGGAAATCCAACCGAACTTGTGAATTGGATCCTTGATGTTGAAGGAATATTTCGGATGTACAGTTACATCCCGAAAGAATCCCTCAAATTCGATCTTATTGAAAAAAGCGTAAGAAAGAGAATAACAGGGGAAGCTGCTGACGTTTTAAATGCAAATAACGTAACATCTGATTGGAAGCAGATAAAATCGACCTTACTTCTTTATTATAGTGATAAGAGGGAGCTCAAAACTTTAGATTTTGAGCAAACTACTATCAAAAAAGGACCTTCTGAAACTTTGGCTGGATATTACAGCCGTGTTAATGAGCTATTGCCTGCGATAATCGCACAGGCTCAAACTGACGAGAAATATAGGAGAAACGCTCCTATTTACATTGATTATTTTAGGGAGAAAGCTCTAGACCCATTTATAAGAGGACATGGAAGGAGTCTTAGCCTTCTCTTAAAAACAGCAAAACCCAAAACCTTGAGTAATGCTTATCAATTTCGTCTTGACTATGATAACATGGACATTAGATCAGGTCAACTCAGGAGTGATTATTCACCTACAATTCCTCCTGGACCAAGAGGTCTAGAAATTCAAAAACCACCCCCTTAACCACAACCTTCATTTCTATCACCATTTAGACCACAGCGTTTCCAACCCCAACCATTTCCACCACAACCAAGACCTCAAATATTTAATAATCCCAAAAATTTTAATCAACTCCATAACCAGCAAAATTTTAGAAAGCAGCAGTATAAATATGGTGCATCCAGAGCTTAAAAGCAGATTCTTATTCAGTTAGAGATTCTAGACGGTTAGCAGTCGCAGACAGTGAACAGTGAAAGTGATAATGTTAAGTTAGCTTTAAGTTTGTATTATGAATACAAATTTTTAAAAAGTCTTTTTTAGACTTCAATAATTTAACTGGTGCCCGAAGTCGGTACCTGAGTGTGCTATAAGTGAAAATTTTTAGTGTCAAAACCAAATCTCACTAGATTCACCACGTTAGAGTGTTGTGAACGTGTAAGGAGCACCGGTTGAGAAAAAAATTAAGTATCATCCGAATTTTCAACTTAGTTTTCCTATCGCAATAAAAAGTGCAGCCAAATAGTGTGATCCTTAGTATCGAAACAAAACGGGACTCAATCAACTATTCTGAGAAGAAAACTGGCACACAAAGGTTCTACTTGACCTGGTTTTAGTTGTTCAACCCAAGCAACCCAAGTAAGGTCAAGATAAGTGAGAAAAGGAGGTAATAGGATCATCCCCGAACACGCGCTTCAAATCAATCCAGGACGTTCACTGTTAGAAGGCAGAACACAGTGGTTAAAAAAAGATCCCGCAATCTTGAGGTGTCCCCTTGAGATGTTCTTTCTCATGTAAGTAAATAAATAAAATTCTTGAAAAAATAACACTACACTATACAAAAGAAGTGAATCATAATTAAAAAAGTGTACCTACCAGTATTTACTGAAGATCCAAACGAAATTAGTATATGGCTAAATGATGCCGAAGGCTTAATCGACATGTATAAACCAAATGCTAGAAGTTCAGTGGATGAAAGGAATAGATTCCACGTAATTTGCAAAGCCATTAGGAGAAAAATCCGAGGCGAAGCAAATGATGCCCTAGTAGTATCTAATGTAAACATTAACTTTGAGAGCATAAAAAGAACACTTATGACTTACTATGGAGAAAAGAGGGATATTGGTACTTTAGATTACCAATTAATGAATTGTTCACAAAGGAACAAAACATTAGAAGTTTATTATGACGAAGTCAATAGACTTTTATCGCTAATAGCAAATCAGATAAAAACTGATCCAAAATTTAGGCACCCTGAAGCCTGCAAGGCTATGATAGAAACTTACAACGATAAAGCCATAGACGCTTTTGTAAGAGGTTTAGACAGAAACGTTAGCCGATTCTTAAAAAATTATAGGCCGGATTCGCTTGCCAGCGCATACGCATATTGTATCTCATTTCAGAACGTTGAATACAGGAAGCAGTTTACAAGATCCAGGATCCAAGAAACCGCGCATGGAACGAGAAACTTAATACCATTGCCACCAAGGATTCCACCGAGACAGCCGCAAAGACCGCTGCCTCCAATACCGAATTACTTCAGAAATAATATTTTTAATAAACCTAATTATCAACCATTTAATCGTGACTTTTATCGATTTAATAACTTTAATAACAGACCGAATCTACCACCCACTTACTTTCTATTTCATGGAAATAAGGAAAAGCCATTGAAAGTATTAGTGGACACAGGATCTAACAAGAATTTCATGCATCCGAAATTTACAAAAATTTCTCATAAAATAAAAAATCCTTTTCATGTTTCATCAGTCGGAGGAAATATTTTCATTGATCGATACTCCCAAGGTAAATTTTTTCTTCCTTATAGCCAAGAAATTATTAAATTTTACCACATGCAAGAATTGAAAACTTTTGACGCAGTTATAGGGCATGATACTTTAAAACTAATTGGCGCAATTATTGATATTCCAAGAGAAAAAATTCTACTTCCCGGAAATCACACCATTATACTTCTGCAGCATAAATTACAAGAAGTTAATCAAATTACTATTAGAGATCAACATCTTAATAGGAATGAACAAGAACAGCTAAAAGATTTGTTAAAAAATTATCAAGACTTATTCCAACCACCAGATGAGAAATTACCATTTACAACCAAAATAGAAGCAAACATTAGAACAACCGATGAAAATCCAGTATATAGTAAAGCTTATCCCTATCCTCAAGCTTTAAAATCAGAAGTCGATAAACAAATTGATCAACTATTGAAAAACGGAATAATAAGACAATCAAAATCTCCATATAACTCACCTGTATGGATAGTTCCAAAAAAAATAGATGCTTCTGGCGAAAAGAAATATAGAATGGTAATTGATTATCGAAAAATTAATTCAAAAACCATTTGTGACAGATATCCGATTCCTACAGTTTTCTACAGTTTTAGCAAATCTTGGTAACAACAAATACTTTACGACATTAGATTTAGCATCTGGATTTCACCAGATACCTATGGCAAATAAAGACATTGAAAAAACTGCATTTTCCGTCAATAATGGAAAATACGAATTTATTCGAATGCCATTTGGACTAAAAAACGCTCCTGCCATTTTTCAAAGGGTAATGGACGACGTTTTACGAGAACATATTGGAAAAATTTGTCATGTATACATTGATGACATTATAATTTTTGGAAAAACGCTTGAAGAACACCTACGAAACATGAAAAATATTTTTGATACACTAAGAGAAGCTAATTTTAGAATTCAACCTGACAAATCTGAATTTATTAAAAGAGAAGTCGAATTTTTAGGATTTATAGTATCAGAAGAAGGATTAAAACCCAATGTCAAAAAATTGATAGTATTCAAAAATATCCCGAACCTACAAATTTGAAAGACCTTAGAGCCTTTTTAGGACTATCAGGATATTACAGACGTTTCGTCAAGGATTATGCAAAAACTGCAAAACCCTTAACAAAACTTTTAAGAGGAGAGGATGGCCATAGCCAAATTTCTAAACATCAATCAAAAAACCACAAGATTAAATTCGATGAAGAAGCAAAATTAGCATTCCAAACATTAAAAGACGTTTTATCTTTCATTTCCTGATTTCAAATTACTTTTTATATTAACAACAAACGCTTCAGATAAAGCAGTTGGTGCAGTTTTATCACAACAATTTCATAACGGAGAAAGACCTATAACATTTATATCAAGAACATTAACTCAAACAGAAGAAAATTATGCTACAAATGAAAAAGAAATGCTTGCAGTAGTATGGGCTCTACAAACCCTTAGAAATTTTATTTATGGAACTAAAATAAAAATTTACACGGATCACATTCCTTTAACCTTCACGTTATCACCAAAGAATAATAATGCAAAGTTAAAAAGATGGAAAGCATTTTAGAAGAACATGATTATGAAATGCATTACAAACCAGGAAAATCAAATGTAGTAGCAGACGCTCTTTCAAGAATTCAAATTCATTCACTTACTCCAACAATGCATGACGACGATTCAGCGTATATACCTTCAACAGAATCCCCAATCAATGTGTTTAGAAATCAACTCATTTTTAAGATATCACAGCCTGCCTCATATGAATACTCGAATCCATTCCCCAGATTTAATAGACACATATTCACTGAACCATACTTCTCAGTAGAGTTTCTAAAAGATAAAATGAAAAGATTTTTAATACCAGGTATCCTAAACGGAATATTAACAACTGAACCAATAATGGCAACAATACAAGAAATTTATAAAGAAAACTTTAATCCAAAAGTAATAAGAGCTAGGTTTTCACAAGTACAAGTTCAAGACCTAAATGATGAAGAGAGACAAATAGAAGAAATAAAAAGAATTCATAATTTTGCACATATGAATGCAAAAGAAAATGCATCACAACTCATAGAAGAATACTATTTTCCCAAACTAGCTAAAATAACCAAAAATACCGTAAAAAATTGTGAAATTTGCAAAACAGAAAAATATGAAAGACACCCACAAAAATATATACCAACAAAAACACCTGTACCACAATACCCAGGAGATATTATACATTTTGATATTTTTGTCTATAACCAAGGAAACCTTTTTATAACGTCAATAGATAAATTTTCAAATTTCTAAAAATAAAAATCAAATCAAAATCTATACAACATGTACAAGATGCTTTAATGGAACTAATCTATGACTGGGACGTACCAGCTAATATTGTAATGGATAATGAGAGTACATTCGTATCAAATGTAATAGAGCAAAGAATAAGAAATTTAGGAATTAATATATTTAAAACACCAGTAAACAGATCAGAAACAAACGGTCAAATAGGAAGATGTCATTCAACATTGAGAGAAATAGCAAGATGTTTAAAAATACTTAATCCAGATGTATCAATAATAACATTAATGCAAATGAGCACACACAGATATAATAACTGTATACATTCCTTTATAAAAAACACACCTAGGAATATTTTTCAAGGAAATAATAAAAGAAACTTGCCAATAGAAGAATTTAATAAGTTGAGAGAGAAAGATCAAGAAAAAGTTCTTAACATCCATAAACAAAAGGATAATAATACACAAGAGAGCCAATATCAATCGTATGAACCAAATAGTTGTGCCTATGAGAAATCAAAAGATATTTCAAAAAGAAAAAGCAGATACAAAACTGTACAAGTAAAAGAAAATCATCACACTTACATAATTGACACAAATGGAAGAAAAATTCACAAAACAAATCTAAGAAAAATAAATAATTAGTTATTTTTATTTCTCTTTTCAGACTCGCCATCTGCGTGTCTACAGTAAACTCAGCAGTTCAGATACATGATTTAACAAATAATCCATTAGCAGTTATACCATTAGGGAAAGCAAAGATAAAAACCAATTTCATCAGAATTTTACATCCTATAGATCTTATACAGTTAGAAAACACGATTGAAATTATAAATCAAACTATACAAGAAAAACCACAAAAGAATCCATTGTATGAACTAATTCAAATTAAAACAAAAGATTGTATAAAACATTTACAAAATTAAAACCAATACCACTAAGAAGAAAACGTTGGGACTCGATAGGACACGTATGGAAGTGGATAGCCGGAAACCCCGATGCAGAGGACCTGAGAACCATCAACAGCACCATGAACGCCCTTATTGAAAACAACAATAAGCAGATTATGATCAATCAAGAAGTGGGAAAACGCATCAAACAAATATCAAACATCGCCAACAACGTACTCAATATCGAACGTGAACGCATCAGGAATAAATAAATTGAAACTAGCCAATTGATAATACTTTCCAACCTGGATTCCTTACAAAATCAAATAGTATCATTAGCAGACGCAATTCTACTAGCCAAACACGGAATACCAAGTAGTAAACTGTTAACCATAAACGATTTTCAAAAGATTGCAAAATTCTTACAAAAAATAATATATACGTATATTCATTCGAAGAACTATTATCGCAATCATCGGCACAAGTTACAATGAACAAAACACATATCACCTACATACTAAAAATACCTCGTATGTCACCACATACATATGAGTATGATTATATTGATTCAATTGTCAAAAAGAATAAACGAATCTTCATTAAACAAAACTATATAGTAAGAAGCGCTTCACACATCTACGAAGTAACAACACCATGCGAAATGCAAGACGAAAACTACATATGTGATCTAAGAGACCTAAAGGACCCATCATATTGTGTGACTCTACTTATAAAAGGTCAACACACGAATTGTACTTATGAAAAAGTATACTCCAACGGAATCATCAAAAGAATTAATGACGCAACTATACTCATTAATAATGCTATAACAACGGTCACATCAAATTGCAGTAACCTTAATCAAATGTTGAATGGATCTTTCCTGATACAATTTGAAAGATGCAGCATCCAAATTAATGGAGAAACATTTAGCAATTACGAAATGATTATGCCAACAAAAGCATATCATCCCACAACAGGATTAATTGCATTCGAGACAAATATGATAGATGTTCCACCAACTGAATATTTACAAAACCTAACTTTGGAACATAGATCTAAACTCCATTTGATGAACCTCGCAAACGAATCACTATCATGGAAAATCAATCTATTTGGATCACTCAGTTGCACAACTATCGGAATAATAGTAGCCATAATATGTACCTACGCATTTCTTACTAGAAGATCAACAAAAATCAATATAAAAATGCCAGCGATATCAAATAACGAAGTCTCACTGCAAGAAATAAAAAAATCATCATCCATACCAGAAGACATTTCAGAAGCCGAAAAAAAAGGAAATAGAGACATTCATAAATATGCCAACACCGTTCCGCACACTCAATCATCTTTGAGGACAAAGATATTTAAGGCAGGGGGAGTTAACGAAAGTCAACACATTAATTAAATCAACACTTCAGACTCAAAACAAACAACATCATCCGATCGACAAGCTATCAAAACAAGGTTAATGGGATCGAGCCAACGGACTCATAAAATTGTTATCGTCGCATCCGAAACCTCCTATGTAAAACAAAGCATAGAAATAGATTGATTAACGGAACCCGTCCCACTCATGAATACAACACGTCGCATCAAGAAAGTTCAGTTCTTCTTCTGAAGGACAACATTGGCGATAAGCAGCAGTATAAATATGGAGCATCCAGAACTCAAAGAGAGATTCATATTCAGTTAGAGATCCCAGACGGTCAGGAGTCGCAGACAGTGAACAGTTGAAAGTGATAATACTAAGTTAGTCTTAAGTTGTAATATGAAAAAAAATTTTTTTAAAAAGTCTTTCTTAGACAACAATAATTTAACTGAATTATCATCCAATGTTACACGAAGATAGAAATCTTGCTGTAAAAGCAACAATTCCACAAATGCCATTTATTTTCAAAGAAATTGAAAGAGCTGGAAGTGTTATGAGAGAAACATTAGAATATGAAGATGGTCAATATACAATTGGGCTAGTCTGGAAAAATGACATTATTGAGTTTTCCAAAAGTTATTCCTGTGCCGAGAGAAGACTGAAAGGTCAGGAGCAGAAAATGAGAAAAGATCCAGAATTAAGAATCTGGTATAACAACAAAATAAGGGAATATGAAGCTAACGGATACGTGCGAAAATTATCAAAAGAAGATGCAGAGATTATATAATCTAAAACATATTATAATCCCCATTTTTCAGTGGTGAATCCATACAAACTAACTTTAAAACCGTGGTTTGTATTTGATGCGGCTGCAAAATGTATGGGACAGTCACTGAATTCAAATCTTTTGTCTGGACCTGATAATAATTCCTGACACAATTCAATTTCCAAGATGTTATTCAAGGATGGAAAATATTAAACGTAGAGAATTACACATTTTTGTTGATGCTTCTGATAAAGCATACGCTGCAGCCACATATCTGCGTTGTGTAAAAAACCATCCACAGAAACCAAACACAGAAATAGTGGACGTCAATTTAATTGCTGCTAAAGCACGCGTTGCACCTAATAAGTTATTATCAAAGTTATTACCATATCAATCTAAACCAGCCTAAATCATACGACAGCAGAAATCCAGCGACGCATCGGGATCAAGAGGCACATTTTATGCTGACGCTAGCTGCGCGTATCCAGAGACACATTTTATGCTGACGCTATCGGCGCGTGGGGAAACCGCATCATTAGTAGTAAGAAAAATATGTATTTGATTGATATAAATAGAAATATAAATTGATTGAACAAGGCAGTCTTTGGTTGACCGTCAGATTGATAGCTGATTTTTTAAAAAGTCTATCATAGCCGAAGACCCATAACTGGCGCCCGAATAGGGACCATTTTCCAGTAAACGGAGAGGCCAAAACTTAGAAAAACTAAGTTAGTAAGCGAACCTGCTCTGAGCCACCCGTAGGACTTCGAGGACCGGACCCAGCTCCATCATCGCCAAGCCGATCGAAGGAAGGAGGAACCAACCCGGACAAATTAAATAGGACCAAAGAATCTAAGCGATGTCCCGCAGTACTTTATTGTACTTCCTGTAAGTATAACTTTCATGAAAGAAATAATTTTAAGTACAATTAAAACTTTGTAAACGCGAAATCGCATACTTATAACACAGCAGCAAGCCCGGACCAACCGTAAGCGACCTGCTATAATATCACAAAGTGAACAAACTAATCCAAACGAAAACCAAAAAAACTTACCCGCGACGCGACGCATTCTTCCTGATTACAGTCACATACATATAAATTGGACTCGTTTAAAAAGAGCAATTGGCTTGATTTTGAAAAAAAAATGATTCAAAAACGGAAGGAATCCGTTTCGAAAGAAATTTAACAAAAGATTATATCGATAGAACGGAAATAGTTTTGTTGAAAAAGGCACAGTGGGATAACTATCCATGCGAGATGAAATCCTTGATTACGAATATTTCAATACCTTATAACAGTTCACTGAAAAGTCTTGTATCTTTCGTAGACGAATTCGGTGTGATGAGAGCAAAAGGAAGATTGGGAAATGCTGAAATATTGTCATACAATGCTAAATTTCCAATAATACTGCCAAAAGACCATCATGTTAGTAAACTTATACTAAATTACTATCATGAAAAGTTTTACTACCACTCGATGCTTTAATTGCAGCTGCAAGACAGAAATATTGGGTGATTGACATGAGAACGGCAATGAAAAAAGTTAAAACTTCATGCCAATTATGTAAAAACAGAGCATCACAACCTCAACCACCTATCATGGCGGCGCTACCGTCTTATAGAACAATACTTTTCATAAAGCCGTTTACATACACCGGAGTAGATCACTTCGGCCCGATTAACGTTTCAATAGGAAGACGAGTTGAAAAGCGGTGGGGGGTGCTCTTTATTTGTCTTGTAACAAGAGCTGTCTATTGGGTGATCTCAAGTGCTAGTCTAAGTTGCACATTTGGCGACCGTGACAGGACTTTTTGTGTTTTAAGTAAGTCATATCAGTGAAAAAGTATGTTGCATGTTTTTAAAGTGAAAGATTTTGTTTCTAAACACAAAAAGTTACCTTCTTCAGAGATCACCCATCAGAGCGAGAATCGAGTGAAGTTTGGATAGAGAGCGAATAAGAGCAGTGTTGCCGGAGTAACATTTTGAAAATATGCACCAAATTTGTAAGATAAAAAAAAATCATATTATTTTTTTTTATTGACGAAAAAGGCGTGTTGTGAGGGCAGCCTTTTCCTTTGCGAGTTGGGAGGACCGCAAAGAAGAACAGCGAGTTGAGAGGACAGCTGTTGGGAAAAAGGCGTGTTGCGAGGACAGCCTTACCTTTGCGAGTTGGGAGGACCGCAAAGAAGAACAGCGAGTTGAGAGGACAGCTGTTGGGAAAAAGGCGTGTTGAGAGGACAGCCTTTTCCTTTGCGAGTTGGGAGGACCGCAAAGAAGAACAGCGAGTTGAGAGGACAGCTGTTGGGAAAAAGGCGTGTTGCGAGGACAGCCTTACCTTTGCGAGTTGGGAGGACCGCAAAGAAGAACAGCGAGTTGAGAGGACAGCTGTTGGGGAAAAGGCGTGTTGTGAGGACAGCCTTTTCCTTTGCTAGTTGGGAGGACCGCAAAGATGAACAGCGAGTGGAGAAGACTTCTGTTAGGAAAATATGAATTTTGTGGACAGCTTTACCTTCGCGTGTTGAGAGGACTGCAAAAAAAAAAGAATAACGAGTTGAGAAGACAGCTATTAGGAAAAAGACGAGTTGTGGACAGCCTTACCTTTGTGAGTTGGAAGGACCGCGAAGAAGAACAGCGACAGTTGTTGGGAGAAAAGAAATAGCCAGTTGTATGGACAATTAAATAATAGCAAGCACAAAGAAGAACAGAGAGCCAAGCACTAATGCTGATGAGAAAAGGTCTCGAGTTAGGAAGACAGCCGATTTATTGCGTGTTGAGCGGAAGGCAAAAAAAAACTGCGAGGAAAGAGGATACTTGTTGTAAGGAAAATAATAAAGAAAAATGGCGATTTTTGAGGGCAGCAGGAATCAAGATAACACCAGTTTAGTTTAGAAGAAAACAATAGCGAATTTCGAAGACAGGCATATACGCACCCTTTAGATGAACTACTTGATGAGAAGAATACTGTGAAGAAAGAATGACCGAGTTATAAGACATGCTGATACTTGCGAATTGAGAGTATGGACAACAAATGAGAACAACTGTTATGAAAAATAGGCGAATTGCTTAATAGTTGCATGAGATCTCGTAACATTACTTTGGGAGAACAGTTGTCATAGCAAAACGCGATTTGAAAGGAGGTCATGAATTTATAAAGGGCCACACAAAAACATAGTGGAAAGAAAATATAACTAGTATATATAAATTGTAGGTATCAGCAACTTAGAGAAATAACAGTTTCAAACAGACACGTCTGGTGACGTGTATGCGTGAGATTTCTCCTAATTAGAATTGGAGCGGGTGAGACAAAACTCGCGTTGCAGTCGTGGTTGTCAAAAGCATAGATTTATCTTTAAAGTAAAGATTTCAAGAATACTCAAACTGTTTGACTTATTTTTTCTTCAACCAAAATCAAATGGAACGACCGTTTGAAAAACAAGATAGATGCTGATTCATATTGAGATCATCAACTGTAAGCTATCCACTGTATTGAATTATGGTTAAAGAAAATGCTTAAAATATTGATTTTCGTTGTATATACTATATATGACAGCACACGTCGAAATAATATGCGAGCACTTTGTGCAAGTAAGAACAAAATTAGGAAAAAAATCGAATAACTTCTGTTTTGAGATTCTCAACATTGATGGAACGTAAATGTTTGAAAATACGCTTAATACGGCAACGCTGGTTGTCAAACCATTACATTCCTGTCACAAACATGAGCTTAACTCTCAAAGAGCGAGAACGTTACTATTACGTTTGCACACGCTGAAAAGAACTTGTTTGGCTTCCGAAAACATTTCTCGGAGAGACGCACCGGGGCGTTGTTTAATGGCCGTACGAGAAAAGAGAGAATGTGGTGGAACATGATGCCCTTGTGTGGACTGTGATGTAACATTGTCCAGGGCCCAGGCCCAGATCATATGCGTATCAATAATCCACAGATATGTGTGGGTGCAATCATGAGGACCCGTCCGTCGGTATTCTTTTCAGTAAAAGAGCGAAATTCGCAGCCAAACTGTATGAAGCGCAGCGCCAACTGGTTTTCACTGGCAGAATTGAGTAAATGCGTTATGATATTTAAATCCTTAAGATCATCTCTTCTATCGTACTGCCTCCTACGTTTGGATAGCGATGCAAATTGGCTATAGTAAAGAAATTTACTTTCAACATGTTTAAAAGATTAAACACAATTTCGTAGAAACAAAACATGCGCGAAATTTGAGTACAGATGCCTTTTTTAACTGTTTAAAAAAAATTCAATCTAGAAGATTTTACAGTTATTCAGTGATAATGGTACTAATTTTATTGGTGCGAATCATGAACTAAAGAGAATAAGGCAGAAGTTAGCAAATGAAGGTATTGAGTGGTTTTTCAACCCGCCCTCTGCTCCACATTTTGGAGGATCGTGGGAACGCATGGTAAAAGAAGTTAAAAGTATTTTATCATTTGTCCAAGAGACAAATGTTCTACGTGGATTTTTGACTGAAAGCGAATTTATTATAAATAGAAGACCATTAACCCATATTCCCCTAGAAACCGAAGATGACGAAGTGCTTACACCATATCATTTTTTGATAAATTGTGCAGGTGACATGGAACCAATGTTTAACGATATTTCAAAAGAGGGAACCGCTTCGAGAACAATGGAAACGGTCTGGTTTGTTGGCAAACACATATTGGAAGCGTTGGATAAAGGAATATCTACCTTTTCTTATCAAAAGATCTAAATGGGATCAAGAGAAAGCACCATTGAAGCCTGGAGACATTGCAAATAATCATTTTTCCTGGCCTTCTGTAGGTTGAATGACACATCTCAATAGACAGGATATACTTGTCTCAAGGGCTCGTATTATTCTTCTGCGCTACAAAAAAAAAAAGATTACGAACACGGCTGTGCTTCCGCATTAGAAAACAACATAAGATCTTGGACATATCATGGAGACTGTTCTCAAAAAATTACAAAGAAATCTTAGCTTGCAACGAAAACGCTTGGGTTTTCGCAACATCCAACAATCCGTCACAATACCAAATCTAATGTAGTGGACTTCATGGCAGCGTATTCACTGCTGATGCACAATTTGAAATATAGAAAGACATCTCGGAGTCTACATCTCCGGAGAATATATCACAGCCCCGTAAGTTTTCAAAAGTATTCAAGAAGTTGCTCCCTCACCGGGGAGCAACTTACAGGGCGTGGAGCATCGAGAATCCTGTCCCTATGGACTTTTCGACAAAAGACGCGTTAGAAGAGAGATCTATTGAACCAAGGCTGCAAAAAATCCAATCATTTAAGAAAAAATCGCTCAAATTTGAATCATCTGTAGTAGCCCGGTCGGATTCAATCAACACATTTTGATCACTTCGAAAACTTCATCATGCTCACCATCTAGCAACTCGCTCACAGAAAAAATAAAAATCAAAACAAAACAGATCACCTGATTGACTAGTGAGCGGATTTTTTTCCCCGTGATTGGTGAGCTGATTTGAATTCTAGTGAGCTTGATTTTATTTTGAAAAAAAATCATGGCCAAACCGTGATCAGAATTTCAAAACGGTCCTCGGCCATTGCCCTGGGCAATGTGTAAGTGTAGGAGATGCAATGGTTAGAATCGACACACGACAGACTTTACACATATACAACTTCCTTAGAGTTATACCGTACCACATAAAACCGGTATGTCAAGTTTTTGATTGGGGTTGCCCCGGTGGTAAGGCAGATGGTGTGTTTTCTGAAAACAGTGATTGTTATTCGACTTGCAGAATTCAAAGAAAACTATCTGAGTATGATTGGATAGGCGTTAGGTAGGGTTGCCACCAGATTCGATAGTTGCTTTAGTTATGGTGAAATGTCGACGTTTGTGGAACTATAGTCGAGAATAAGTGGAAAACTGCATGTGCGATCAACAATCAAATTCCATGGAATAGGTTTTGAGGGTGTTGGTCACATCGAGAGCTCGAAACTAGGAAGCTCCTCACCTATTGCAACAACCAACATTCAAGCGCAGCCGACAACATGGCCAGAAATGGTACCCTTTAGTTACGTCAACACCATCCAAATAGTTTATCAACACCATCCAGACGGTCAACGGTACCTAATAAAAACAAAACAAAGCTGTGGCCTCGACTGATTGACCAGACGACCATACGAGCTTCATTAGAATTGTATTATTTAAAAACAAAGGTTTGCATCAAGGGTCCGCATCAAAGGTCCGCATCAAGGGTGCGCATCAATGGTTCGCATCAAAGGTCCGCATAGAAGGTTCGCATCAAGGGTTCGCGTCAAAGGTTCGCATCAAAGGTCCGCATAGAAGGTTCGCATCAAGGGTCCGCATCAAAGGTTCGCATCAAGGGTGCGCATCAAAGGTTCGCATCAAAGGTCCGCATAGAAGGTTCGCATCAAGGGTCCGCATCAAAGGTTCGCAACAAGGGTCCGCATCAAGGGTCCGCATCAAGGGTCCGCATCAAAGGTTCGCATCAAGGGTCCGCATCAAGGGTCCGCATCAAGGGTCCGCATCAATGGTCCGCATCAAAGGTTCGCATCAAGGGTCCGCATCGAAGGTCCGCATCAAAGGTTCGCATCAAGGGTCCGCATCAAAGGTTCGCATCAAGGGTCCGCATCAAGGGTCCGCATCAAAGGTTCGCATCAAGGGTCCGCATCAAAGGTCCGCATCAAAGGTTCGCATCAAGGGTCCGCATCAAGGGTCCGCATCAAGGGTCCGCATCAAGGGTCCGCATCAAAGGTTCGCATCAAGGGTCCGTATCAAGGGTCCGCATCAAACGTCCGCATAGAAGGTTCGCATCAAGGGTCCGCATCAAAGGTCCGCATCAAAGGTCTGCATCAAGAGTCCGCATCAAAAGTCCGCATCGGGGGCCGCATCAATGAGTGCTAAACTGGAGAAGACCGGGAAAAGGATCAACACTAATGCTGATCTGAGACGTGTGTCTGCAAAACAAGCCGCAAATCACGACAGAAACATTGCGTGACATTACTCTGGAAACGCTTGACTTTCGTCCAAACTGCGCGAGGCGACAGAGTTAAAGAATTCGAGACTCTGAAACGGAAGCTTCCTCCGATGTCAATCCCGGACGAAGTAGGATACTACCTCGACGGCATAGGGAATGTATCTGACTTTAACGAATGCAGGTACTACCTAGCCATACAGGCGGACACTACGGTAGGGTAGATGCAGTAACTCATACGCAGTATGAGACTCTCTCCTCCCCCTTCATTGCGGTTTACCGCATGATACAGGATCTACTGATGACTGATGCGGTCCATCGCCATCCAGTCATAGATCACCCCGCTGAGTGAGATGTTCCCATAGACCTCCGCCCCGATGGTGTTGCTGGCCATTGGTTACCCAACCGGAACTTGTTGGGTTGGAACACAGCCGAACCACTCACGGATGAACAAGTCCGTACCCTACGCAGCGCAGGTCTGAACGCTGTGTACAACGCAAGAGACAACAACACCTGGATCCCCGAACTCGACACTGCTGGGGTTCAGAGTTTCATGGCTTACCCCACAGTATACCCGCTCCTGTTATCGATATCACCTCGTCTCCGGGGTTACAACATGCCAGAAATTGGAGAGAGATATCTCACCATACATTTAAATGGGCGTTTTTTCCGTAATTCAACGGGCGGCGGTCCGGGTTTCCAACATTGGATAGGTGCCCGGTGTTCCTGATACCTCTACTGTTTTATCAAACTTGGGAAAAAACAAATTCTTCTTGACATTGGATTTAGCATCAGAATTCCATCAAATCCGAATGTCAGAAAATGATATTCAGAAAACCGCAATTTCCGTTAACATCGGAAAAATCCGACTTCATTCGTTTACCGTTTGGCTTGAAAAACGCATCTGACATTTTTCAGCGAGTAATGGACGATGTTCTGAAGGAACATATTAGGAAAAATTTGCCATGTTTACATAGATGATATTAACCATTTTTGGAAAAAGTTTGGAAAAACTTTAAGGAAATTTGAAAACAGTTTTAGAAATTGTTGCCAAAGTTGCCTTTTATTCGTCAGTGGATAGTCCTTTGGACATTTGTGGTCGATTCCCTATCGAAGATTGCCATATCTTCGGTGTTTATATTCAGAGTTCTTTTGAGACAGTGTTCGATTAGGAGTGGACTTCATAGTAATATAATATAAAAACCCTGTAAAACTCAACAGACCGTTACATTTCCTCAGGAGAACCATCCGGTTTGAGTAGTGAATAAGTAAAGACAATTCCCTCTGGCTTCTCCTACAGAAAAACTCAACTGATTGAATAATGTTTTGTATCTGTTCAGTGCTAGCCGGCTACTTTTCGTGTCTGTTATTCAGGCCGCAATCCAAATACACGACCTCACAAATAACCCGTTAGCAATTGTACCTCTCGGTGAAGCAAAGATAAGGATAGGTTACAGACACATTATTCATCCCATCGATCTGGTTCAAATAAGACAATGTACAAAATAATCCTTCTACTAACCCGCTCTACGAACTAATACAAATTAAGAATTATAAACTGCACAGATGGGACACAATCGGGACAGTTTCGAAATGGATCGCCGGCAACCCGACGCAGAGGACCTTCGAATGGTGAACTCTTCAATCAATTCCTCGATTGAACAAAACAACAGGCAAGTTCTCATCAACGAAGCCATCGATAAGTGAATTCAGGAGATTACAAATATAACGAACCAAGTTCTAAAGAAAGAGGGCTATCGAGAGAAAATAAAATCATTTTATTGAGCTCAACCAATAGATAATTTAACCTAGACTCCTAGCAGAACCAAGTGGAAATACTAGAAGAAGCTATTCTAATGGACAAACACGGCATACCCAGTAGCAAGCATTTATCCATGATCAGTTGAAAGGAAAAAAGAACTTCAAGATTTTTTCGATGCTCCTACTCCGGTGAGAACAGTTCAAAAATAATCTTTGAGGACAAAGATACTTAAGAGGGGAGGAGTTGGCAACGCACTCAGATTTAATTAACTTCGAATCAGTTTTGATAACACCATCCAAGCAGTTAGCCGTCAATACCATCCAGACAGTCAACGGTAGGAAAACCGAAACAGCTGTGGTCTCGAGTTGATTGATTGGAATGCGTCCAGACAAGCTTCATAAGAATTGTATTATTTAAAAACAGATGTTAGCTCATGAAACTGATTTGGAAAGAACCATATGTTCTTTGTGTTAGAATCATATAAAAGGGATTATGCATTAGAGTAACTTCAGAATTAGTTCGGACATAGTCAGGAGTAGTTCTCACATGTAATCTAGTGTTAGGTTTATGATGAATAAAATATTTTTTTTATTGTAGCTTAACGCCTGATTATTAATTGGCGCCCGAATAGAGATTAGTGCAAAATGAAAGTGTTTAACTGAAGAAATAAACTGAAAAAACGGTAAACGTTTAAACAAAGACCTCCAGTTCCAGTAAAAATAAATAAACCAGAACCCATGGATGTAGATCAGTCCATAAGATCACGACAGGATAATTATGTAAATCGGCCTTCTACTTCAAGACCTCAACCACCCTTCAAAAGACAAAAAGTATTTAATATGAATACTTTAGAATCTGATCCTCAATCCAACTTTGTGGAAGTTGAAGAGAATATTCAGAATGGAGATGATTTTTCCAAAGATGTGGAGATAAACTCTCTAACATTCTAAAATTATATGCAAACGTATGAAAAACAATGCAATAAAACTTAATAACTGTGAGATATCGTGAGAAGTATGCGATAGTGAATGCGGAAATGAACATTCACTTGGTGAACATTCGTTCATAATACGACTACGACTTGCATAACATCCTACGCTGTAATGATTGCATGAGATTTGTTCAGCGCAAGACAGTTCGAGTGTTCAACTATATCTTGGAAATCCCATTCACTCGCATGACTCTAAATAATTTAAACTTATTCCGCGCGGATTTTACATTACTCCTCAAGTTATTCCTATGGACGTTCCTCGGAATTTTCACACTCTACATAGTAAGCTGTATCGTACCATTCCTTTTCGCCCTAGTATTTTCAAACCCGATGCGTACACCTACATTGAAGCTTCGCGGATGGTGCGCGAAGAAGGAAGCTTCTCGGATGGTGCGCGAAGAAGGAAAGGTCATATCACGAATCACTCCTTTCACGAAGTTGGAAAAAGTAAAAACCGATAAGTACCGGCCTCCTCGACTTATTCATGCAAGGCACCCAACATTTAATGTCGATTACGGTTGCTACAACAAGTGACTTGAACGGGTATTTAAAAAAAACGTACACTTCGGCAAAGGAAACTATGACCAAATCGCTGCTAAAGTACACCGACTCTCCCGAAAGTACAAATTCTACACTGCTGGAGATCATACTGCTTTCGATGCCCGAAATCTCAAGGAACATCTACAATTATGCCACAGGTTTTATTCGAAATGTTACGGCAACGACCGCAAACTACAACGGCTCTCTCGCAAAACCAAACGTAATAGTTGCCGCACGAGGGAGAAAGCTATGAACTCCACGGTGGACGTATGTCTGGAGATGTTGACACCAGCCTCGGAAATTGCCTGATCAATCACTCCATTCTCACGTCAGAGATCTTGGCTATGTCGACGATGCAATCGTTAATGAAAATGACTTCATACTATATTCCACAGCCCCAATCGATAACACAACGTATTCTGCAAGGCTTATAGAATTTATAATATGGAATGTCAGTTATTGGCTTCTTGTACTGACAGTAGTAGTGTTGAGTTCTGTTGCACTAAGTTGATCTATCATCCGGATGGGCACCCTACCATGGCGTTCGATCCTTAACGACTTCATGATATATACGGGGTTGTACCTACCGCGCGCAGGTATAATGATGGTAACTATCAGAAGTACCTTAGGAATGTGTATCACACTAATTGGTCGATTAATCAGAACAGCCCGGTATCACGCCAATGGCGAAGGCTAGAGAAGCCATACACTAAATTGTTAAAAAGTACTATCACGCATTCTATGTTTAAGCAAATAGGGAATAGACCATCCCCGTGGGATTACCTCACATCATCATTTATAACCGCTTATCCAAACTCAGGGGTTCCAGAAGGTACTTGTTTGAAAAACTTCCTCCATTTGGCATTCGTTAGTTTAGGGTTGGTTATTCTATAAAGTGAGGACAATTCCATTTGGCTTCTCCAGAGGATTTGTCATTGTTCATTTGTCTTGTGCAATAAAAAGCATCTTTAAAGAAAACAAAAAAACTAGTGAAAATCACAAAATATCACAAAGCAAAGAATTCAACATTAACTTATACAACACCGCTTGATCTAGCGTCAGGATTCCATCGAATTCGAATTAATCTAAAGATTTTGAAAAGATGGTTTTTTTTGGCGAAATCCGGGTAATTCGAATTTTTACGACTGCTATTTGGGTTGGAAAACACCCCTGCCATTTTCCAGCAAGTCATGGATGATATTTTTATTATTTCGCGTTCATATAGACGAGATCATTCTTTTGACAAGACGCATGGTCGCGGTTAATTAAGTCTAGAGGACATTGATTTAAAAAAAAACTCTTATATACAACCTGACGTTAAATTAAGCAAAAAAACTGTCTTTATAAAGTGAAATTTTAATTAAACCTTGGCAAACATGATAGGTACTTATCGTTATCACCTCGTCTCCGGGGTTACAACATGCCAGAAATTGGAGAGAGATATCTCACCATACATTTAAATGGGTGTTTTTTCCGTAATTCAACGGGCGGCGGTCCGGGTTTCCAACATTGGATAGGTGCCCGGTGTTCCTGATACCTCTACTGTTTTATCAAACTTGGGAAAAAACAAATTCTTCTTGACATTGGATTTAGCATCAGAATTCCATCAAATCCGAATGTCAGAAAATGATATTCAGAAAACCGCAATTTCCGTTAACATCGGAAAAATCCGACTTCATTCGTTTACCGTTTGGCTTGAAAAATGCATCTGACATTTTTCAGCGAGTAATGGACGATGTTCTGAAGGAACAAATTAGGAAAAATTTGCCATGTTTACATAGATGATATTACCATCTTTGGAAAAAGTTTGGAAATAGTTTAAGGAAATTTGAAAACAGTTCTAGAAACTTTGAGAAAAACCAATTTTAAAAATCTAACCGGATAAATCCGAATTTTTGAAAGCTAAAGTTGAGTTTCTCAGTTTATTGTTTCTTAAGAAGGATTAAAACCGAACATGAAAAAGGTAGAATGTGTTTAAAAATACCCACATTAACCCTTCTCGAACGAGCGTCCCAGCCTTTTAAACCCAACCACAACAAGGTTTCAATCATTGGAACTCGTAGTAAATTTGGAGAATAACATCTCCACACACAACGCGATCGGGAACTCGATCGACGCGCGAAATGTGCGCCATTTGCAGAAAATGGAAGAAATGGCGGCACGACTCGCTCGGACAATTGAATCCCTCGGAAAATTGAAGAAGATTGGCATACTCTAAGGGTTTGTGATTGCTTCCATGTATCTCGCCGACCAGTTTACTAGGGCCTCCTTATCTCTTTATCTACATCATAGTGTTCCGACAAGAATTCTACGTCAACTTGTAATGTCCCTCGATTACTCAGATCGTCAAGCATAAAAGGGGCGTGGTCATACCGCTAGTGTCGATGCTCGTGCTTTTTCAAACATTGAGGATGCCAAAGTTGCCTTTTATTCGTCAGTGGATAGTCCTTTTGACATTTGTGGTCGATTCCCTATCGAAGATTGCCATATCTTGGGTGATTCTATTCAGAGTTCTTTTGAGACAGTTTTCGATTTGAAATGGACTTCATAGTAATATTGTAAAAAAAAACCCTGTAAAACTCAACATTTCCTCAGGAGAACCATCCGGTTTGAGTAGTGAATAAGTAAAGACAGATCCCTCTGGCTTCTCCTACGGAAAAACTCAACTGATTGAATAATGTTTTGTATCTTTTCAGTGCTAGCCTGCTACTTTTCGTGTCTTTTATTCAGACCGCAATCAAAAAACACGACCTCACTAATAACCCGTTAACAATTGTACCTCTCGGTGAAGCAAACATGAAGATAGATTACATATGCATTATTCATCCCATCGATCTGGTTCAAATAGGACAATGTACAAAATAATCTTACTACTAACCCGCTCTACGAACTAATACAAATAAAGAATTATAAACTGCACAGCTGGGACACAATCGGGACAATTTCGAAATGGATCGCCGGCAACCCGACGCAGAGGACCTTCGAATGGTGAATTCTTCAATCAATTCCTCGATTGAACAAAACAACAGGCAAGTTCTCATCAACGAAGCCATCGATAAGTGAATTCAGGAGATTACAAATATAACGAACCAAGTTCTAAAGAAAGAGGACTAGCGAGAGAAAATAAAATCATTCTATTGAGCTAAACCAACTGATAATTCTTCCTAACCTAGACTCCTAGCAGAACAAAGTGGAAACACTCGAAGAAGATATTCTAATGACCAAACACGGCATACCCAGTAGCAAGCATTTATCCATGATCAGAAGGAAGAAAAAAAAAAGAACTTCAGTTTTTTTTCGATGCTCCAACTCCGTTGAGAACAATTCGTAAATAATCTTTGAGTGTTAGGTTTATGATGAATATTTTTTTTTTATTGTAGCTTAACGCCTGATTATTAATTGGCGCCCGAATAGGGACTAGTGAAAAGTGAAAGTGTTTGAGTGGAGAAATAAACTGAAAAAAACGGTAAACTGTAAGAGGATTTTACCAAGTTCAGTTCAACAGCAGCACTTCGAATTTCAAAGGACTGAGGTTTCCTTAGTTCGAAAAACCTTTCAAAGTTTCTCCAATCGCGTTAAAGCAGCCGTGAAAGTGGAACCTGAGTCCGAGAGTACTCGAAAAGAGATCTTTTTGCTATCACAATTGCAATATAGATTCTTTTAATAAATTTCATATGGTTTTCAGAGGCATCAGAAGGAAAGTACAGGACGAAGCTAATGATGCTTTAGTAACATCTAATGTAATTATACATTTTTACAGTATCAAAAAAGATCTTTTAACTTATTATGAAGAGAAAAAAGACTTAACAACATTAGATTATCAGTTGATGAATACACAACAAAGAGGAAGACCTTTGACCATATTCTATTCAGAAATATTGAAATTGTTATCTCATATTTCTAATCATGTGAGAATAAGCAATGAGTATACCCATCCGAAAGCAATAAAGGCTATCGTAAATTGCTACAATAGGAAAGCCATTGATGCTTTTATGAGAGGATTGGATGGAGATATTGGAAATTTTTCGAGAAATTTCAATCCAGATTCCTTAGCTACTGCTTACAATTACTGTAATACATACCAAAATGTAGAGTTCAGGAAGAATATTATTCGCAGAGTTCCAGATATCCCACCGAGACCACAACCCAGGATTCAACCTCAACGGAATCGACCCAAATTCGTACCAGTACCTATGCAAAACTATAGATTTCCTAATAATTAATCTTTTCAGCAAAGACCACAACAACAAACGTTTCAACAAAGAGTAACTTCAGAATTAGTTCGGACATAGTCAGAAGTAGTTCTCACATGTAATCTAGTGTTAGGTTTATGATGAATAAAATAATATTTTTATTCAAGCTTAACGCCTGATTATTAATTGGCGCCCGAATAGAGACTAGTGCAAAGTGAAAGTTTTTAAGTGAAGAAATAAACTGAAAAAACGGTAAACGTTTAAACAAAGACCACCAGTTCTAGTAAAAATAGATCAGTCCATAAGATCACGACAGGATGATTATGTAAATCGGCCTTCTACTTCAAGACCTCAACCACCCTTCAAAAGACATAAATTATTCAACATGAATAGTTTAGAATCTGATCCTCAATCCAACTTTGTGGAAGATGAAGAGAATATTCAGAATGGAGATGATTTTTCCGAAGATGTGGAGAAAGACTCTCTAACATTCTAAAATTATATGCAAACGTATGAAAAACAATGCAATAAAACTGAATAACTGTGAGATATCGTAAGGAGTATGCGATAGTGAATGCGGTAATGAACATTCACTTGGTGAACATTCGTTCATAATACGACTACGACTTGCATAACATCCTACTCTGTAATGATTGCATGAGATTTGTTCAGCGCAAGACAGTTCGAGTGTTCAACTATATCTTGGAAATCCCATTCACTCGCATGACTCTAAATAATTTAAACTTATTCCGCGCGGATTTTACATTACTCCTCAAGTTATTCCTATGGACGTTCCTCGGAATTTCCACACTCTACATAGTAAGCTGTATCGTACCATTCCTTTTCGCCCTAGTATTTTCAAACCCGATGCGTACATCTATCACGCCCAATGCGCCACCAACACTGTCGGTGCATACACCAACAGACACAAGCAACAGCGACTTCTGGAGTTTGATGCGAGCCTTTTCCGAAATGACCGCATCCTCCGCAAGTTTCGCCGCAGACTTGTCGCAGATTCATGGACTCACGAACAGTATATCGAGTCTATGGAGTGACCAGACAAGCGAAGAATGTAAACTGAAGCTTCTCGGATGGTGCGTGAATAAGGAAAGGTCCTATCACGAATCACTCCTTTCACGAAGTTGGAAAAAGTTAAAACCGATGAGTACCGGCCTCCTCGACTCATTCATGCAAGGCACCCAACATTTAATGACGATTACGGTTGCTACATCAAGCGACTTGAACGGGTACGTACAAAAGACGTACACTTCGGCAAAGGAACATATGAACAAATTGCTGCTAAAGTACACCGACTCTCCCGAAAATACAAATTCTACACTGCTGGAGATCATACTGCTTTCGACGCACACAATCTCAAGGAACATCTACAATTATGCCACAGGTTTTGCTCGAAATGTTACGGCAACGACCGCAAACTACTACGACTCTCTCGCTAAACCCAACGTAACAGATGCCGAACGAGAAATGGAGAAAGCTATGAACTCCACGGTGGACGTATGTCTGGGGATGTTGACACCAGCCTCAGAAATTGCCTGGTCAATTACTACATTCTCACGTCAGTACTTAGAGATCTTGGCTACGTCGACGACGCAATCGTTAATGGAGATGACTTCATATTATTTTCCACAGCCCCAATCGATAATACAAGTTATTGGCTACTTGTACTGACATTAGTAGTGTTGAGTTCTGCCGCTCTAAGTTGGTCTATCATCCGGATGGGCACCCTACCATGGCGTTCGATCCTAAACAACTTCATGGTAAATAGGTTGTACCTACCGCAGGTATAATGAATGGTAACTATCAGAAGTATCTCAGGAATGTGAATCACGCTAATTGGTCGATTAATCAGAACAGCCCGGTATCGCGCCAATGGCGAAGGCTAGAAAAGCCAGAAACTAAATTGTTAGAAAGTACTATCACACATTCTATGTTTAAGCAAATAGGGAATCGACCATACATGTGGTGTGGTGGACGCCCATGGTTAAAGTGTTCAGCGCGACACAGATTGTTTATGCTGCCTAAGCATGAACGAACTGTACCGCATCGAACGACGACGATCATGTGCTGACACAGCACATAGCGCAAGCGAGTTAGCATAAGCAAATGAATGAACGATAAATATATTCTACTGTAAGACACCAAGCGAAGAGGTACTCTTTTGTCCTGAAAGAAAACCACGGTGTTTCTCCCCCAGTGTAAAAACAGATATAATTTGCCCCGTTTAAAAGAATAGTTGCACGGGATTTCGGATGGCGATCCTGCCAGGAGTGCATTTTCTCTAGCTGCCAGAAGAGCAGAAAAATTCGTGCAACCTGTGGAAGATTTCCGCGCTTCGATACTAATTCTCGCACCGACTGAAAGAATGGAGTGTTAGAAGAAAGTGTTGCGACTCCACTAGCGCAGTGCCACAAGTGCAAACAATCCAAGTGTTAATGTAATAAAAACTAGTTACCGCGTAGTGCTAACATGGGATGGTTCAGTGCGGATGAAATCGTCGCTCCCGCCGTGAGTGCCAGTAACGATGGACAAAATAGAGACGCCCAAACCATCGCACTATGTGTGTTAGCCACGGTAGCAGTGGGCTACGTCGCGACAAAGTTGCTAGTAAAGTTGCATCGTCAACACATTGAGCGGGTGGCTAACCGCACCCTCCGATTGAACAATTTGACAAACGTTTAAGACATTAATTACTGTGAAATCGCGATAATGAACGTAATACCCAATGAATGGGAGGCAAACCGAAAAATCATTCAAGTTTGCAAGGAACAATTGAACATTATACGCGACCGACTTATGCTGCAGATCCACGAGAGCCTACTTACGCCAACGGAGGCGATTGCTCACAACAAGCTGGTGGACAGCATATTTTCTGTAGCCGCCGGATCAGCTGTAGTGAACCACGTCACCCGGAAGGAGTTCAACCATTTGGCCATGATTCGGGATGAAATAGATGTCATCATAACGTGGAACATCGTGCCCCCTGTCTAACAACCAGCACCGCAGAGGGAGTGAAAGACAAGATAAGTAGCGTTTCCATTTACACAAGTCACGATTGTAAGATACAGCGAAATCTGTTAAATTTTTAGGTATCGGAGCAGAAAAACCATGCAAAAAAAAAATATGAAAAAAAAAACAACGTGAGTAACTTAATATTATAACCAATATTCATCTATAATCAATATTCAATATACCTATTATAAACAAAAAAAAAATGGATGGATAAATCAATTGATATATTTTTTGAGGCCGGAGATAAATTGCAACATCTCCACCGGAATTTAAAGAAAAAGCAAAATTACACAGCTAAAACAAAAAAGCTGAAAGTGAAAGAGATCAAACTAATCCTTTCAGGACTGAAAGATACGATTATTAAAGCTAAGAACAAAGAGGAAGTGACACCCTATTTGAAACGATACAGGCAACTCAAAGAGTTAGCCAAAGAATGTGTCCAGTTATTAAAAGAACAACCTTTGGACGACACAACGTTAGGGGACAATAAAGAAGGTAGTCAGGAAGACGAAGGTCAAAAAGAAGAAGGTCAGGAAGAAGAAGGTCAGGAAGAGGAAGAAGAAAACGAGGATCAAGAATCCGAAGGAGAACAGGAAACCGACGACGAGAAGACGACACTGGAGAAGACGAAGAAGAATCCGAGATAGAGTCTGATTCAGAAGAAGAAGAACCAAACGACAAAATGCCACCAAAGCTAGACTTAAACATAGCTTTAAAGGTAGTAAAATCTTTCGATGGTTCCGCAGTTAATCTGCAGAGCTACATCGAAAGTATAGAACTTTTAAAAGACTATGCGGAAGGAGTACCTCCCGCAGAGCTGATAAAATTTCTGAAAATCACATTGACCGGAACTGCCCGTGGGGCATTCGACAGTGTTGCAACCGTCGAATGCCCCACGGGCAGTTCCCCTGCCAGGAGCATCGGAAATTGAATAACGTGTTAGAGGATGATAAATTCCCTCTGCCAAACATCGAAGATATAATCGATTCGTTAGCAGGTGCCAAATATTTTAGCCAACTTGATTTGTCCCAAGGATACTACCAGTGCGAACTCAAAGCCGAAGATCGGCATATGACAGCATTTTCAACACCAACTGGTCAGTACCAAATGACTAGGTTACCAATGGGACTTAAGACAAGCCCATCAAGTTTTTCCAGTTTAATGACTGTTGCGATGTCTAGACTAAATCTTTACAAATGCCTCATTTATCTTGACGACATAATCATATTTGGCAAAACATTCAAAGAGCACAATCAAAACTTGATTTCAGTATTTCAGAGGTTAAGAGAGGTAAATCTTAAACTTAACCCGCTGAAATGCAACTTTCTAAAACAAGAACTACTTTACCTAGGACATTACATATCTGCAGAAGGTATCAAGCCTGACCCTGCAAAAATTGAAGCAGTGAAGAAATGGCCAACACCTTCCAATGCAGATGAAATCAAACGATTTGTTGCTTTTGCGAATTACTATCGCAAACACATCAAAGATTTTGCAAAACTGTGTACACCATTAAACAGGTTAACGAGAAAGAGTGTAAAATTTGAATGGAGCAGAGAGTGCCATGAATCCTTTGAAAAATTAAAACAATGTTTTGTAAATCCACCGATATTGGATTACCCCGATCTCACTGAGTTCAACACATTTAACTTACATACAGACGCATCTGGATATGCAATAGGAGCTGTACTAGCTAATAGCAACGGTAAGCCTGTCGCATATGCCAGCAAGACTTTAAACAAAGCAGAATTGAACTATAGTACAATAGAAAAGGAACTATTGGCTATGGTCTGGGCTATCAAGCATTTCCGACCATATTTGTATGGAAGAAAGTTTGAAGTCTACAGTGACCATAGACCACTAGTTTATCTTTTCACCTTAGCTGACCCTTCTAGTAGGTTAACTAAATTTCGGTTAGCTTTAGAAGAGTATAATTTTGAAGTAATTTACAGGAAAGGAAGCGAAAATGTGATAGCGGACGCGTTGTCACGTATCTCGATCCAAGACCTGAAAACACTTCACGAAAAAACCGTTCTGGTCGTTACCAGAGCTGCAAAACATAAAAATGAAAAAGTTGATGACACTAGGTCTGATCAACCTACGTCTAAGCCAGACAAATATATCAAAATAATAATGAAAAACGACATCAAAGACATGCAAATCTATGACAACAGAATTGAAATTCCCCTCAAAAGGACACAGATTGACCTACGGGCAATGTTGTCAAAAGCAGCGGAATTTTTAAAGAGTAGCGATATAAGCTTTATAATTATCAAAAATAATAAAAATACACATGACGTCATAAAAGCTTACGAAGAAATACAGTACCGTTCATAATTGTATAGAAAATGGAAGCACGCGCACTGCCACTTCGACTTTGAACTTCCATAACTTTTGACTCTGATGATATTTTTTGATCAAATTATCTGAGTTAGATAGATCAACTATCACACTGTTATACCACAAAATTTGAGCTTTCTGGAGTTTGTTTGGCCTGAGATAAAGTAATTCTACGAAAATCGGACTTTTTGGACTTTTCTCATTCATACTGCAAAATCTCAGGAACTAAACTATATTTTTTGTTAAAATTTTGCAGAGTGATTGTTGAAATATAAAGTAAGCATGTCTGAAGTTTTTGGAAAGTTTTATTGATGGGATCAAAGGTTACGGGAGGTACAATTTTTAAGGCATGAACCTAAAAATGCGATTTCTATAGAATTATGGACGATTCATGAGAACATTGTAGCATTATTTCCATACACATAGTTTCCCACAAGATTGTCCTTTCCTAAAACCTACCATGACAACACACATGGTACAAATTTCCTCACACATCATAAATTATCCAATATGCAACGAAAACATGTAGCCCATGTTTCCCATCCTCGATTTGCCAACAAGTGCTGAGCAAAGAAACCAACGCAGCACTTGAAGACATTAACCATTCCCACGAAACCTTTTCATATTCAACGCTTGAAGCAATAACCTCCAAGTGGGTCAGCACCGATGGGAATGCAGAACCGAAGAGTATGCATTTAGCGTCAAATTACAACACCATCCACACAGTTCAAGAACACGGCACCGACGACTAGAATAATGCTTCGGCGCCGGTCTCTCACTCTCTCCCGTTCTAGCTTAATCATATTCACCACAACTCAATTTCCCTTTGACACTCTCTTTCCACTAGTCCAGCTCTCTCATAACCCTATCGGAATTACATATTGTACGTATTTTATAAAAACCAAACTAAGAATCAATAAACGCTCATTATTCGATAAACCATAATCGACTGAACCAGACTTAGTTTATTCAGTCTTCGAAGCAACCATCCAACATGGCGACCGTGACAGGACTTTGAGTCCGCGAGTACAAGTTACAGTTACAAGTGTTAAGTTTTCGCCTCCTCAATTAAGCGAAACAAGTGATTGTGTTTTAAACAGTTCAAGTGATATCGTGCAGTTTTCAGTTTTGCCCTTTTTGAACGAAAAATCGTGCGCCACCACAATGGGAAAATCAAACAGCAAAACTGCAATAAATAGTGAAAATCCACAAGTGCAAATACTTAACCAACTGGAAACACACGAAGAGCTGCACATGCAGCATGAGTTAAAAATCACAATCATTCTCATAATCGTGATCGTACATCTCGCGGTAGCACTCTATAAACTTTACAAAGAGCATACTAAGATACAAGCGCTCAAGGCCGCCAAATCTGTGGCAAGCATCAGCAAAATTTAAAGTTAATAAGCTGATTAAACATTAGAATGAAACTAAAGTGAACGCATGTATAAATGCAAAAGTGAAAAGAACAAACCGAACTGTTAATAGTACTTTAACCAACACAAGGCTTACGATAAATAAATGAACTATGACTGTGAACTATGCCTGCGTTAGTGAATGTGGTTAAAGAACAGTACATGAAAAGCATAGAAAAGCTGAGTGTGGCGACTGCATCGCAAGTATAAAATAATGCATACAGTGATAATAACCGGTGTAAGAGGAGTGCGCCTCCACCGCACCACTACGGCGGAAATCACCATAGCTCTACCACGTTGATACTGAAGCCACCGACTCACCGACTGTCGCAGCATTTCCTGTTTCAACCACAATGAACCGATGTCCTTGGGTAGACAAATAAGATAAGTAATAATTAATGAGTTTTTTTTTTTTTTTTTTTTTCCTTTCTAACTAAATGTAAAAAAAAAAAAAAACGAAACCATAATTTTTCTTATATTTATAATGAATTCAAACAATGTCAATTGTCGACATAATCCAAACAGATTTACAAAATTTACTACAACTTGAGTCTAATTTAAAGAAATCAATAAATAAAAAGTTTTTACAAGAAACTCTAGAAGCTAAGCAAAAATATGCAACAGAGCTTCATTCAAACATAGAAACACAATTAATCATAAACGAAGATAAACTATCAGCTAAAGAAGTAAAATTTATAGCTGAAGCTAGCAGACAAGCACTGTTATCAATTCAAACAATAATACAAAACAAAACAACACCCAAAATGCCTGACGCACCAGCTCCACCTACATTTGACATAAAAACTGCGACCGCAGTCATTAGCCATTATGACGGGTCCGCAGAAAACTTGGACGCATTTATTGATGCGACCAAGCTAATGAAAGAATTGACCCCAGCGGCTGAACACAGTAGACTGATTCAATTTATTAAAACACGTTTAACGGGCAAAGCAAGGCTTGGCTTGCCCACTGTACTGAATACAGTCGACGCTCTTATTGCAAACGTCAAACAGCGCTGTGAGGATAAAATAAGCCCAGAAAGTATTCTGGCTAAACTCAAACAGCTTAAAATACAACCTGATTCATCAATATTTACTAATCAAGTAGAACATTTGACCAATAAACTAAAGGGAATTTATCTGGAAAAGCAAATTCCAGAAGCTGTAGCCAACTCCATGGCCACAAAGGCAGGAGTAGACACACTCATAGATAAAACGACAAATTTGGAAACAAAAATAATATTGAGTGCTGCATCCTTCAGTTCCGTCACTGAAGCGATACAGAAACTCAACGAACATGGTGCCAGAGCTAACCAGGCACAAGTTTTGAAATTTTCGTCAACTCGTCAAGAAAGACCTTTTGCCAGAAGGCCAAATAACCAAAATAGACAATATCAGTCGAATTTCCAACGGAATCGACAACAAAATCAAAATCTGCATAACCAAAATTACCGAAATTACCGACAAGGTAACTACGGGAATAATAACCAAAACTGGAGAGGAAGAAATTTTCAACCTCAGAACCAGTTTAATAATCAAAATAGACATGGAAGAGTGTTTGTGGCACATCAGGGAAACCCATCGGGCCCTCAGCAACACCTAGTTGGGGGCCTGCAGAACAATGCTATGCTACCACAGTTGCAACCTCCACAGTTTGCTCACCCCAACCAAATTATCCAGGGACAGCAAACTCATCACCAACCAACAATTTATTACCAAAATCCACCGAGACAGTGAAAACTGTATACAATGTTCAATCAAGTTTTTCCAATTTTGTTAATTTTGTGTTCGATTCTTGCCATGCACCATGTTCAATGTTAATAGACACTGGTGCTGAAATATCGATAATAAAATTATCCAGATTGAAGCCACACGAAATAGTTCTAGTTAATGAAAAATGTACATTAACCGGAATAAACGAAAACCCGATACAGACTATAGGATCGACGATAGCACAGATCCGACTACCAAACAACTTGATAATTCATCATAAATTTCAAGTTGTAAACGACAATTTCCCAATTCCTACCGACGGATTAGTGGGTAGAGATTTTTTAACACGATATCAATGTATTATAAATTACGATACATGGACCTTATCCTGTATTTGTCAAAGTCAGATGGTCGAATTAACGATAGAAGACAGCATTAGAGGGGAAATAGTACTACCACCTCGATGCGAAGTCTACCGGCAAGTTTTGGTAGATAATTTGCAAGGAGACCACGTATTGATTTCAGATGAAATCATGCAGGGTATTTTTGTTGCAAATGCTATCGTTAATTCCCAAAATCATGTAATTAAGCTTATAAATACAACAGAAAAACATGTACATATTAACAAACATTTTAAAAGAACGTATATACCATTGGAAAACTTCAATGTGTTTTCGTTCAGTAGTAATGATAATATAAATCGAAATGAAAAACTTATTTCAGAACTAAACTTAGAACATATTGAACAAAACACTAAAGAAAAATTATTGAAGTTATGTACCAAATATAACGACATATTTTCATTACAAAGTGACCTTTTAACATGTAATAACTTTTACCAACAAAATATAGAACTGGAAAACCATACTCCAGTTTATATTAAGAATTACAGATCCCCAGAAATACATAAAGACGAAATTATTAACCAAGTTCAAAAAATGCTTGATGAAAAAATAATAAGGCCTTCAGTTTCGCCTTTCAACTCGCCAATATTATTAGTGCCCAAAAAGTCAAATACTACAGACAAGAAATGGCGTCTTGTAGTAGATTTTAGGCAACTAAATAAAAAAATTGTGGCAGATAAGTTCCCACTGCCTCGTATTGATGAAATTTTAGATCAATTAGGTCGAGCGAAGTATTTTACGACTCTTGACCTGATGTCGGGATTTCATCAAATAGAGCTGGATGAGAGCTCAAAACGATATACTGCCTTCTCCACCGCCTCTGGACATTTTGAATTCAACAGACTACCATTTGGTCTGAATATTTCGCCTAACTCTTTTCAGCGAATGATGACCATCGCCTTAAGTGGTCTTCCGCCAGAGTGCGCTTTTTTATATATAGATGACATAATAGTGATCGGTTGCTCTATTAATCATCATTTAACCAATTTGGAACACGTTTTTAAGCAACTTGAAAAATATAATTTGAAATTAAACCCTTCCAAATGCAATTTTTTCTGCTCTGATGTTACCTATTTAGGACATCATATCAGTAGTCTCGGTATACAACCAGACAAATCGAAATACAATGTGATTTCAAATTACCCAATTCCTAAAAATGTTGATGACGTTAGAAGGTTCGTTGCGTTTTGTAATTATTACAGGCGTTTCGTACCACATTTTTCAGATTTAGCAAATCCACTCAACGCGTTACTCAAGAAAAATGCACAATTTAATTGGACAAATGACTGTCAGAAGTCTTTCGAAACACTAAAATTAAAACTTTTATCTCCAAATATATTAAAATTTCCAGATTTTAACAAAACATTTATTTTAAGTACAGACGCTTCAAAAGTAGCTTGTGGAGCAGTACTAGCTCAAAATCATGACAATATGGAAATGCCAATCGCGTTTGCAAGCAAAGCATTCACAAAAGGCGAATCCAATAAATCAACCATAGAACAGGAGCTAATTGCCATACATTGGGCAATTATGCATTTCCGACCCTATCTTTATGGCCGACGGTTCAAAGTCAAAACTGACCACCGTCCGCTAGTTTATCTTTTCTCAATGAAAGATCCATCGTCAAAATTGACAAGAATGAGATTAGATTTAGAGGAATTTTGTTTCGATATAGAACACGTAAAAGGCAAAGACAATGTTGGTGCCGATGCTCTTTCACGAGTTGTTATCGATTCTGATGAACTTAAAAATTTATCAATTTTGCCAATCCAGACAAGATCTATGACGAAAAAGCAGAGTAATCAAGGAAACGATAAAATGGAAATTAATTCACCTAACACCGAGACTGATCACCTCAGAGTTTTTGAATCAGTTAACAATTTAGACGCCTTTGATATTCCAAAAATTATTTTTGATATACGGCACGATAAATTAATTATAAGAATACTTACCAAGACCCTGAAAAGAGAAATCGCTTATGCAACATTACTCTACACGAATGGTCAAATTGATTTAACACAAATCCTGCAGGTCATAAACGAAATGGCAAAGAATACAAACATTAAATCGCTAGCTATAAAAAGAGACGATAAGCTGTTCACCTTGATACCTCTAGCGGTATTCAAAAAAGCGTGTAACGAAGTTTTGAAAGATATCAAAATAATTATATATGTACCGGTACAAATTCTAAAAGACGATGAAATGATAAAAAAAATAATATATGAAAACCACGATACCCCTACGGGAGGACACGTCGGTACAGAAAGATTATTCAAAAAACTAAGGTCAAAATATTATTGGCCAAATATGAAACAAATAATAAAAAATTACGTTAAAAATTGTGTAAAATGTATTCAAAACAAACATAATATAAAAACAAACGAAACTTATATTAAAACAACGACACCAATCAAGTGTTTTGATTTAATTTCAATAGATACGATTGGACCATTTACGAGGTCAATCAAAGGAAACAGATACGCGCTGACAGTGCAGTGCGATCTGTCAAAATATATTGTAGTAACACCTATACCAGATAAACAGGCTAAAACTTTGGCAAAAGCGTTAGTAGAAAACTGTATTCTTATTTTTGGCTGTCCCTCAGCAATCAAATCCGATTTGGGAACCGAATATAAGAATGAAGTTTTCGAAAACATATGCAAATTTTTATCAATAGAACACAAGTTCTCAACTGCATATCATCCCCAAACTTTAGGAAGCCTCGAGCGTAATCATCGTTGTCTTAATGAATACTTAAGAAATTTCATTAATGAACAACACGATGATTGGGACTCTTGGTTAAATTTTTATACATTCTGCTACAACACTACACCACATTCTGATCACTTGTTTACTCCATTTGAGCTAATTTTCGGTAAACAAGCAAATTTACCAACACAATTTTCAACCAATACATCCATTGACCCAATTTATAATCATGACGCATACCTTTCAGAATTGAAGTTTAAATTGCAAACAGTATGTCTAAAAGCAAACCAACTTTTGGAAAATTCAAAACTAAATAGAATACTAAATCATCAAGAAAATTCAAATCCAATAAAAATCTCAATAGGAACCACAGTATGGTTAAAAAAAGAAAATAGAAGAAAATTGGATCCAGTCTACGCTGGACCATACGAAATTATCCAAGAAGATCATCCTAATGTTTTAATTAAAAACCTTTCAACTCAAGTAATTCAGAAAGTACATAAAAATAGGTTAATCATAGGTTAAGAAGTGTTAGCTTACCGAGCCCAAACCTTAAAAAAAAAAAAATGAAAAAGCAAAAAAAAAAAAAATAATGAATAATAACTAAGGTGGGTGAAAGTTTCATGGCATTATGCTATGAAGTGCAAAATTCGGTCAGAAAATTAAATGTAAGTACTATTATTATTCATCAATGTCAAAATTTCCTAAAAAATCAAACTTGTAAGAGAAAGTTGGACTAGAAAATTTTATAAACGAATGCTTTTACTTCGCAATATCATTCTTTTTCTCAGGGGGAAGGTGTAGCATTATTTCCATACACATAGTTTCCCACAAGATTGTCCTTTCCTAAAACCTACCATGACAACACACATGGTACAAATTTCCTCACACATTAATTATCCAACATTAAATTATCCAATATGCAACGAAAACATGTAGCCCATGTTTCCCATCCTCGATTTGCCAACAAGTGCTGAGCAAAGAAACCAACGCAGCACTTGAAGACATTAACCATTCCCACGAAACCTTTTCATATTCAACGCTTGAAGCAATAACCTCCAAGTGGGTCAGCACCGATGGGAATGCAGAACCGAAGAGTATGCATTTAGCGTCAAATTACAACACCATCCACACAGTTCAAGAACACGGCACCGACGACTAGAATAATGCTTCGGCGCCGGTCTCTCACTCTCTCCCGTTCTAGCTTAATCATATTCACCACAACTCAATTTCCCTTTGACACTCTCTTTCCACTAGTCCAGCTCTCTCATAACCCTATCGGAATTACATATTGTACGTATTTTATAAAAACCAAACTAAGAATCAATAAACGCTCATTATTCGATAAACCATAATCGACTGAACCAGACTTAGTTTATTCAGTCTTCGAAGCAACCATCCAACAACATAATCGTTTCCATCCACAAATCAGTCAAAAAATGTCTGGCAAAAGCAATGATGAAATGAAAAAATGAAATTAAATAACTATTTGTGTTTTGAAATCAGAATCTCGCAATATTGCTTTGATTTTTTGGTTGAAATAGATTTACTGGTTGTTAAACATAAAATAGAAGTTTCCTATGAAAACAATCGTCCATAATTCTATAGAAATCGCATTTTTGGGTTCATGCTTGAAAAATTGTACCTCGTGTAACTTTTGTTCCCGTCGATAAAACTTTTCAAAAACTTCAGACATGATAGCTTTACATTTCAACAATCACTCTGCAAAATTTCAACAAAAAATGTAGCGTAGTTTCTGAGATATTACAGTTTAAATGAGAAAAGTCCAAAAAGTCCGATTTTCGTAAAATGACTGTATCTCAGGCCACACAAACTCCAGAAAGCTCAAATTTTGTGATATAATAGTGTGATAGTTGATCTATCTAACGCAGAAAATTTGATCAAAAAATATCATCAGAGTCAAAAGTTATGGAAGTTCAAAGTCGAAGTGACAGTGCGCGTGCTTCCAATTTCTATACAATTATGAACGGTACTGTATATGAAAATGGTGCATTAGTTTCATCAAAACCAAGAATACAAAAAAAGTCGCTACCTATATTGATAAAGATAGGAGAAAACATAAAAGAAGTAGAAGATGACGCAACAAAACTTATGATACTTAACGATTTCCACCTATTACCCACTGCAGGTCATGCAGGAATGAAACGTACACTTGCAACTATAAGCAAGAAATACTTTTGGAAAAACATGAAATCAGATGTCGAAAATTTTATTAAAAATGCAAGCAATGCCAAATATATAAAGTTGGTAAAAGTGAGAAAACGCCTATGACAGTCACAACGACTGCAAGTTCTGCGTTTGAAAAAATTTACATGGATTTAGTTGGCCCTTTAATACCTACTAATGGTTACGAATACACATCATAAGAGGAAGATGGCGATGACCATACGAAATGATGGAGCAATCAACAACGGAACAACGCACTGGTTTGTGGTAGACGACACTAGCACTAGGGAATGCTATGGCACACAAGTTGAGGACGTCGTGCAACTTGAAAATAGATTTGTATTCTCACAGGACTGATTGTCACTGATTATGAAATATATACATGGGTTTCTTATGTTAAAAAAAAAAAAAAAAAAAAAAAACATACTAACAACCCAATGCGAGTTGACAAAATTTATAACCTCAACCCCGATACCAAACAAGTCGACAGATACAGTAGCCAAAGCATTTGTGGAACATATGATTTTAAAATATGGAGTTCCAAAACGAATTACATCGGATAGAGGTAAAGAATTCATGTCTAGTTTGTTTACCTCCATGGCAAAACAATTGAACATTCAAAAGCTAAACTCAACAGCGTATCATCATGAAACCATAGGTTCGTTGGAAAACACACACAAATGTTTAGGAAACTTTTTAAGAATTTATTGCAATGACAAGTTATTTTCTTGGGTACATTGGTTACCATTTTACACATTTGCTTATAATAACACGGTACACACCAATACTAAATACACACCTTTTTATTTAGTATTCGGAAAAAATAGCAACATGCCATCTAATTTAACGAGCGACAAACCAAAACCTATTTACGACATCGATGACTACAGCAAACAATTGACACTAAAGTTACAAGTATGCCATAAAGAAATAAGAGAAAACCTTATTTTAAGCAAAGAGAAAAGAACAGCAAAATACAATTCCAATATTACTCAAAAACTATACAATAAAAATGATTTAATTCTGATAAAAAACGAAACAGGGAAGAAGTTAGAAAAAAAATTTTTAGGTTCATATAAAGTCATAGAGGATCTTCATCCAAACATTAAAGTATTGATAAATGGAAAGGAAGATATAATACATAAGGATAGGATAAGAGATTATAAGGAGTAAAAGCTTATAAAGGTTATATGTTCCGTAGTTTATTTAACAAAAAAAAAAAAACAAAAAAAAATAAAAAAAAATAAATAAAAAAACTAAAAATAAAAAAAAAAAAAAAATAAAAAAAAAATTATATAAAATTATATAAATTCTTAGAATAGTACAATAGGACGTGTGGTGGACGATTACTGTTACACATTAGGGAAAGATATTATGCTTAATATTTCAATCTTATTGTATGATAAACAGAGCAAACTGCACTACATTACAAATGGTATCTTTTTTCATATTACCAACTATTTTTAAAATTTGTAACTATAGATAAAATTTTAAAAATATATAAATAGGGCGTGTGGTGGACGCCCATGGTTAAAGTGTTCAGCGCGACACAGATTGTTTATGCTGCCTAAGCATGAACGAACTGTACCGCATCGAACGACGACGATCATGTGCTGACACAGCACATAACGCAAGCGAGTTAGCATAAGCAAATGAATGAACGATAAATATATTCTACTGTAAGACACCAAGCGAAGAGGTACTCTTTTGTCCTGAAAGAAAACCACGGTGCCCCGTTTAAAAGAATAGTTGCACGGGATTTCGGAGGTGTTTTTCCGTAATTCAACGGCGGTCCGGGTTTCCAACTTTGGAGTTTTCGGGTCAGAACTTTTATGGACTCGGCCGATGTGCTGATGACGTTGACGGAGGTTGCACCAGCGATTTGAATAAGCTTTGTGTTAACCGATTCGACACTTTTTCCTTGAGACGGTGTGACTTTTTAAAGTCTGCGTACGGGAATGAGGGGATACGAAATGCTTTTTTTTTTAGATATTACGAGCTGTTTTGGTTCAAGTAGATGGATTCTGCTGCTCGCTTTGTGATGTGTGAGAAACAGGTTAAGCTTGTTGATTTGCACCTCACGATGAGTTTGTAGGTTGTTATTCGAGATCGACATAAGGTAGTTTATTTCACCAAATAAACTCAGCAACAAGGTGGAGACATAAAAATTGAAAAAATTTCTAGTGGAAACATCTTTGCTCCACAATGTGACCTGATGATAAAGTTTTTATATTTAAATGAACTGAAATCCTTTGATGCAGTTTAAGGACATGATACTCTCAAGGAATTAAAAGCTGTTAATGACACCTCTAACTGCAAAACGACTTTAGACGACAAACTTATAGTTCCTCTACTACAGTAAAAAGTACAAGAAGTGAACAAAATAATAATTCGAGATGATCAACTTGATAAAAAAAATTAAACCAAAATGAGAAGAAACTTTGAAAAATTTTGAAGATCTTTTCCAGCCTCCAGATGAAAAGTTACCCTTCACAACACAGATAAAAGCTGATATCAGGACTTCTGACGAAAACCCTTCCTACAGCAAAACATATCCCATTCCCCAAGCATTGAGACCTGAAGTTAACAAACAAGTACAAAAATTATGAACTAATGGTATCATACATCTGTTTGGAAAAAACGGACGCATCAAACGAGAAAAAATATAGAATGGCCATTGACTACAGAAAATTGAATACAAAAACCATCAGTTATAGGTATCCGGTATTTCTGATACCTCTACTGTTTTATCATACTTGGGAAATAACAAATTCTTCTCGACATTGGCTTTAGCATCAGAATTCCTTCAAACCCCATTGTCAGAAAATGATATTCAGAAAACCGCAATTTCCGTTAACATAGGAAAAATCCGACTTCATTCGTTTACCGTTTGGCTTGAAAAATGCATCTGACATTTTTCAGCGAGTAATGGATGACGTTCTGAAGGAACAAATTAGGAAAAAAATACCATGTTTACATAGATGATATTACCATCTTTGGAAAAAGTTTGGAAAAACTTTAAGGAAATTTGAAAATAGTTCTAGAAATTGAGGATCGCCATTGAGGATGCCAAAGTTGCCTTTTATTCGTCAGTGGATAGTCTTTTGGACATTTGTGGTCGATTTCCTATCCAAGATTGTCATATCTTCGGTGTTTATATTCAGAGTTCTTTTGAGACAGTTTTCGATTTGAAGTGGACTTCATAGTAATATAGTTTAAAAGCCCTGTAAAACTCAACAGACAGTTACATTTCCTCAGGAGAACCATCCGGTTTGAGTAGTGAATAAGTAAAGACAATCCCTACGGAAAAACTCGACTGATTGAATAATTTTTTGTATCTTTTCAGTGCTAGCCGGCTACTTTTCGTGTCTGTTATTCAGGCCGCAATCCAAATACATGACCTCACAAATAGCCAGTTAGCACTTGTACCTCTCGGTGAAGCAAAGATAAGGATTGATCCGGTTCAAATAGGAGGAACAATATCCAATATAAAAAGAAATGTACAAAATAATCCTTCTACTAGCCAGTTCTACGAACTAATACAAATTAAGAATTATAAACTGCACAGTTGGGACACAATCGGGACAGCTTCGAAATAGATTGCCGGCAACCCGACGCAGGGGACCTTCGAATGGTGAACTCTTCAATCAATTCCTTGACTGAACAAAACAACAGGCAAGTTCTCATCAACGAAGCCACCGATAAGTGAAGTCAAGAGATTACAGATATCACGAACCAAGTTCTAAAGAAAGAGGACTAGCGAGAGAAAATAAAATCATTCTATTGAGCTAAACCAACTGATAATTCTTCCTAACCTAGACTCCTAGCAGAACCAAGTGGAAACACTAGAAGAAGCTATTCTAATGGCCAAACACGGCATACCCAGTAGCAAGCATTTATCCATGATCAGATGAAAGGAAAAAAGAACTTCAAGGTTTTTTCGATGCTCCAACTCCGTTGAGAACAGTTCAAAAATAATCTTTGAGGACAAAGATACTTAAGAGGGGAGGAGTTGGCAACGCACTCAGATTTAATTAACTTCGAATCAGTTTTGACAACATCATCCAAGCACTTAGCCGTCAATACCATCCAGACAGTCAACGGTAGGAAAACCGAAACAGCTGTGGTCTCGAGTTGATTGATTGGAATGCGTCCAGACGAGCTTCATAAGAATTGTATTATTTAAAAACAGATGTTAGCTCATGAAACTGATTAGGAAAGAACCATATGTTCTTTGTGTTAGAATCATATAAAAGTGATTATGCATCAGAGTAACTTCAGAATTAGTTCGGACATAGTCAGGAGTAGTTCTCACATGTAATCTAGTGTTAGGTTTATGATGAATAAAATTTTTTTTTTATTGTAGCTTAACGCCTGATTATTAATTGGCGCCCGAATAGAGATTAGTGCAAAATGAAAGTGTTTAACTGAAGAAATAAACTGAAAAAACGGTAAACGTTTAAACAAAGACCTCCAGTTCCAGTAAAAATAAATAAACCAGAACCCATGGATGTAGATCAGTCCATATGATCACGACAGGATAATTATGTAAATCGGCCTTCTACTTCAAGACCTCAACCACCCTTCAAAAGACAAAAAGTATTTAATATGAATACTTTAGAATCTGATCCTCAATCCAACTTTGTGGAAGTTGAAGAGAATATTCAGAATGGAGATGATTTTTCCAAAGATGTGGAGATAAACTCTCTAACATTCTAAAATTATATGCAAACGTATGAAAAACAATGCAATAAAACTTAATAACTGTGAGATATCGTGAGAAGTATGCGATAGTGAATGCGGTAATGAACATTCACTTGGTGAACATTCGTTCATAATACGACTACGACTTGCATAACATCCTACGTTGTAATGATTGCATGAGATTTGTTCAGCGCAAGACAGTTCGAGTGTTCAACTATATCTTGGAAATCCCATTCACTCGCATGACTCTAAATAAATTAAACTTATTCCGCGCGGATTTTACATTACTCCTCAAGTTATTCCTATGGACGTTCCTCGGAATTTCCACACTCTACATAGTAAGCTGTATCGTACCATTCCTTTTCGCCCTAGTATTTTCAAACCCGATGCGTACACCTACATTGAAGCTTCGCGGATGGTGCGCGAAGAAGGAAGCTTCTCGGATGGTGCGCGAAGAAGGAAAGGTCATATCACGAATCACTCCTTTCACGAAGTTGGAAAAAGTAAAAACCGATAAGTACCGGCCTCCTCGACTTATTCATGCAAGGCACCCAACATTTAATGTCGATTACGGTTGCTACAACAAGTGACTTGAACGGGTATTTAAAAAAAACGTACACCTCGGCAAAGGAAACTATGACCAAATCGCTGCTAAAGTACACCGACTCTCCCGAAAGTACAAATTCTACACTGCTGGAGATCATACTGCTTTCGATGCCCGAAATCTCAAGGAACATCTACAATTATGCCACAGGTTTTATTCGAAATGTTACGGCAACGACCGCAAACTACAACGGCTCTCTCGCAAAACCAAACGTAATAGTTGCCGCACGAGGGAGAAAGCTATGAACTCCACGGTGGACGTATGTCTGGAGATGTTGACACCAGCCTCGGAAATTGCCTGATCAATCACTCCATTCTCACGTCAGAGATCTTGGGTTAATGAAGATGACTTCATACTATTTTCCACAACCCCAATCGATAATACAAGTTATTGGCTTCATGTACTGACATTAGTAGTGTTGAGTTCTGCCGCTCTAAGTTGGTCTATCATCCGGATGGGCACCGTACCATGGCGTTCGATCCTAAACAACTTCATGGTAAATAGGTTGTACCTACCGCGCGCGGGTATAATGATGGTAACTATCAGAAGTATCTTAAGAATGTGCATCACGCTAATTGGTCGATTAATCAGAACAGCCCGGTATCGCGCCAATGGCGAAGGCTAGAAAAGCCAGACACTAAATTGTTAGAAAGTACTATCACACATTCTACGTTTATGCAAATAGGGAATAGACCATACACGTGGGATTACCTCACACCATCATTTATAACCGCTTATTCAGACTCAGGGGTTCCAGAAGGTACTTGTTAGAAGCAATTCCTCCATTTGGCATTCGTTAGTTTAGTGTTGGTTAGGATTTCTATAAAGTGGGGACAATTTCCTTTGGCTTCTCCAGAGGATTTGTCATTGTTCATTTGTTTTGTGAAAAATGAAAAGCATCTTTTCTTTAAAGAAAACAAAAAACTAGTGAAAATCACCAAAATATCACAAGGCAAAGGATTCAACATTAACTTATATAACACCGCTTGATCTAGCGTCAGGATTCCATCGAATTCGAATTGTACTAAAGATTTTGAAAAGATGGATTATTTTTTGCGAAATCCGAAAAATTCGAATTTTTACGACTGCTATTTGGGTTGGTAAACACCCCTGCCATTTTACAGCAAGTCATGGATGATATTTTTATTATTTCGCGTTCATATAGACGAGATCATTTTTTTGACAAGACGCATGGTCGCGGTTAATTAAGTCTAGAGGACATTGATTTAAAAAAAACTCTTATATACAACCTGATGTTAAATTAAGCAAAAAAAACTGTCTTTATAAAGTGAAATTTTAATTAAACCTTGGCAAACATGATAGGTACTTCCCGAAAAAAATCCATTTTGAAATTTGGATGCTCTAGAAGAGATACATCAAATGCAGAATTTTGCAAATTACTATATAAAATAAATTCACAGTTTAATATACTTCAAAAAACTAAAATTGGAAAGCTATTTTCCTGGAAGCATCAAACGATTTGCTTTCGATCTTTTTCTTTAGTAAAAAATAAACTTTAATTCTGTCAGAATCCAAAAAAAAAAGAAATGCAGCTAGAATCCTTCGTGGGTATAATTTTCTAATTTCTGTCAAAACAACAAGAGTAACCTAAATCCATAATATGAAATAGATGAATATAAAACAAACAAAAACAACAAGCACTCGCAAACGCAGCTCAAAGTTCCCTCCCGAACGGGATCAACTCGATCGATCGAGTTTTGTTCGAATTCTTTGAATCCACAATGTGTTTATCAAATTTCATCAAACTTATTTGCACGGGGATTTGCTTAAAATCTAAACATGCTTAGCTACTAGCTACCTGACCTTTACATGGACATCTTCCGCTTGCTTTTGAAGCCGACGGCGGCCGTTTCGTTCCGCGGTGTTCGATCCACATCCAGGGAGGAGGGCACACCACATGCTCCACCACTGCCGCCGTTATTACTACTGCTACTGCTATTATTGAGATAAGTTGGAAGCGCATACATTGACACGTTGGCCAGCGGTAGGGGATCAAGTTTTTTGAACATCTTGATCTTTTGCTTCTCCGCTAGGACTGGCGACAGTTGCTGGTGTTTGGGTGTCGTCGGAAGGCTGCTGGTGTAGTTGGGATTAACCAAACTGCTGCTGGCTCCACTCGCTGAGCTGCCGGAAATCTCCCGCATCATCATCAGGTGGTCCAGCTTGTTCACGGTGGCGTTCAACTCGTGCTCCCAAATGTCCTGCTCCTGTTGCTGTCCGTCGCCGCCTTCCACCGGCCGCACCGCCAGCGTTTTGACCTTCTGCCGGAGCAGCTCCAGATTCAAATCCGCGTCGTTCATGTAGTCATCGTCCTCGTTGGGATCTTTCTCACTGACGGCCGAACTGGTTGTTGCCGAAACACTTCCTACCGAGTGGATTTCACATTTGTCCAGTTCCGAGGATATGTCCGGCATATTGCTGGGACTGGTCGGGTGACTGTAGCTGCTGTTGGATGCTGTTTCCAGCTTCATCGGGAGCTCGGCACCGACGCCCGGTTCCCGAGGTCCGGAAGGTGCCGCCATCGATAGGTCTCCCCGTTGTTTGTGAATCTCCTCACTTATGGCTTCCAGATTGCGTAGCGCCGTGCCATAGGCTGCCTTGGCACTCGTTATTTGTTCCTCCAGCTGCTGGATGCGACCCTTCTGAGCCTCCAGCTGCTCCTGGCACAGCTGCTTCTCCTCGAAATATGGCCTCGATTTGTGGATACTTCGCCGGAAGCGTTCCTCCAGTTGTTGTACCTAAAATTGAAGGGATCCAATTAGTTTTTTCAGGTCTCACATTTTATGTAACAAACAGTTTTGGCTATTTCTACAATTAAGACCATTTTTCTCATACAACAATTAACTTAAAACTGGTAGTTACACATTACAACTGAAAAAGGAGCAATCGAACTTCATATTTGGCTAAGTGAATTAAAAACAATTTTTGAAATTGGGTATGTCGGAGTCGGAATATTATAACAACGAACTTATATATAGCGTAATAGCGTTACAAAGCTGTGCTCGACCATCCACTTCCTCAGTTATAATCTTAGTAATCTCCTCTTAAATATCGGAGCCGGAACATTATCACAACAAACTTAGAAACTGCCTTCAAAATCCCAGTCACTATTTACCACTTATTTGCCGCAGCCGGAACAACTTATTCAAATTAAGATTTTTTTCAGCACGTATCCGGGCCGGACAAATCCGGGGTATTTCTTTTATCTTAAAACCTGGCCAAATCCGGGCATTTGATATCAAAATCGTCAACCGTGATCAAAATCGTCGACCAAAATCCGGGCAAATTTGGTCATAACCAAGCAATTACTCACCAACAATCAAGAAAAAAAAACTTGAAAAATTATTTTTAAAAAAACTTATCCGCAAATTTCGAATCGTATTTCACGCTTTAAAACAACCTATCAGGATAAGGATTAGGATAAGGATTAGGATAAGGATTAGGATAAGGATTAGGATAAGGATTACGATAAGGATTAGGATAAGGATTAGGATAAGGATTAGGATAAGGATTAGAATAAGGATTAGGATAAGGATTAGGATAAGGATTAGGATAAGGATTAGGATAAGTATTAGGATAAGGATTAGAATAAGGATTAGGACAAGGATTAGGATAAGGATTAGGATAAGGATTACAGGGTTGCTAGCGATTTCTTGTTTTGAAATTCCAAAGTTTTTCCCGGTTTTCTCCCGGATTTTTCCCGGTTATAAATGATGGTTTTCCCGATATATATTATACTCGCTTTTACATATAAAATTATAGTGAATTAAAAAATTCAATATAAATGGCCTCAAATTTCTTACAATTGTATCCCAAAACTCGTTAACCGGTTAGAAATCATGACAAATACTTCGGCGTCGTCTAACACGTAGTCTTTTCGTATCAAATTGATAGGTTTTCATGATTTTTGAACTAATCTAACGATATTGGCATCTATTCGTTATTTTACTCTACAATTTAAACAATTTTCCAAAAAAAGTCTGGTTAAATTGATCTTGAAACCATAATGTAGTACTTTCAGCCATTGTAAAGTTTTCTAAAAAAAATGTCTAGAGTTCTAGAAAAAAATGTATAGTTGATATAGAAATATGTAAAAAAAATCATCAAAACATAACATTAAATTAATTTGAATGGGGATTTGTAACTTGTTTTGTAACTTGAAATAATCAGATTCCAATAAAATATTTAATTATCTTATAAATGCAGTTATATTTTTTAAATACAAATCCAAAAACATGTTTTAGAAAAAAATGATCTTAATACCAAACAATGGAGTGAAGTAATAGTAATTTTAACTAAAGATTTGTGAAAATATAGAAGACGCAGCTTAACTTTAATCGTTTGAATGTAAGATATTATTTTGTATCAGGGTAAAGATCTTAGATTCCGATAGGAGCTTGTTTTCGATACAATTTATATAAAAGACATATATTCCAGCATAGGAAACTTTAAACACAAGTTTAACGGAGCAAGAATTAAAAAAAAAACGAAACACTTGCGATTTAATGCTTCGTTCCTCAGGCCAATTCAAATGAAATAAACAACAACATTGAAAAACCAATATCTTTTTCTCGTAAAAAAGAGGCGTAACTATGCTCAAAAACGTCTCACGCTGCCAAATTTTTGCTTTTTGCATAAATTAACTTTATCAAATATGTATATCGAACATTTGAATCATTTTTCGTCGAAAACTAACACTGGTACAGTAGAGTGCCCCAAATGACCCGACTTTTGAAAAAGTTATGCGCTGCAGGCTAATATTGATCCTAGTCCTAGTACAAGATCTCATGCCAAACTTGGGCCAGATCGGATCACGGGAAGGGGTCGCTCAACGAGCTTTTTCGAAATGCAGTCTTCCCGTGATCCGATCTGGCCCAAACCTGGCATGAGATCTTGTACTAGGACTAGGATCAATTTTAGCCTGCAGCGTATAACATTTCACAGGTTTTTAATTTCCCATACAAATTTGAGGCAGTCTATGGTACAGTCGAACCTGGATAAACGAGAAACCTCTATGAATGATAGAAACCACCAAGAGCCAAGTTTTTCAAAGCACAAAATCCATTAAGTGAGAGTGTATCACTCTATAACCTCTATAAGGGTATATACGGACGATAGTATTGGCGAAAAATTGGCCTCAGCCATAACCTCAAATTTTGATTTGCTGGCGGCCTCACCAGTGATGCTAGGTTCGTTACTAAAATTGGTATTTGCTTGTTTTAAACTGATTATTATACTTCTGAATTGATTAAATTTATTACTATCAACAGCTTATCATTTGAACTAATTATGGGGGAGCTCCTGAATGGATGAAGAGAAGCCAACTTTTGCTTAAGAATTTTCAAGGTGAATTCAAAATATCTGAATTATATTTTTATGTACTGCTTGGTAGGTTAAAAAGAGTTGTTTCTAACTTCTAAACGAATACAAAGTCATTCACTGTTACAAACAAGTAAATTAATGAAAGCCCCGTCTATGTTGACTTGTTGAAAATAATCGCCTACATGCTCTGATTATTTCAAACATATCAACATAATTCGCTTCATCGTTTATGTGGGCGATACAGTAAGTTGATAATTCATGTAGATAAATGATGCGTTTAATTTCATATTCGAATAGAAATCGACGGGAAAGTTACAAATTCTCAGTACTGATGAAAATGTTTTTCAATAACAATGCAATAAAAAAAATGTAATCATTTTCCAAATATCAATGCACTTGGCAGCCCTGAACACCCAAAACACCAAAACACGAACATATGTGTATCGCTTTTCGACAGGACGCATTTGTCGATATTAGTACCGGAAAATCGCGTTTATCGTGCGCCCTTCTCAAAAATCGATTCTATTCTCCCATGGTTTGAGGTTAGGGCTGAGGCCTCCTGCTAAGGTGGTGTTCGTGTAGAACTGTCAATATATCCTAATAGACTTGAGTCTTTTTACTGACTAGACCAAGCAAATTAGAGAAAATACCACTTTTGTATTGAATTTTTCGTACCAAAATGATACTGGGTTGAAACTCACCCGAGAAAACTTCGAACGGATGCATGAACTGGTTTCTTAAAAAACAGTGGATTTTTATCAAATAATTGCATTTCTAGATCACCGTAATGCATTTTTTTGTTGCTGACCCTCTATAAAAGAGAACCTGGTTAAGTTAGAAACCTCTTTAAGCGAGAAAAAAGTTCAGTCCTTTAGACTCTTACTTGTCCTGGTTTGACTGTAGTTAGTTTTGTTGATAGTAGTTTCATTATAAAATTTAAACATTTGAGTTACTTCGTATGTGAATACTTCGTATGTTTACTAATGAACGAAAATAAGCGTTTATGAGAAACATCAAAAACTGCGCTTAAATTAAGAAATAATTTTAACAAATCTTTTCTAAATTCTGTTAAAAAATTTCAAACATGACAATTTTCCCGGTGAGGTGCCAAAATTCCCGGTTTTTTCCCGGTTTCCCGGTGACGCAATGAAATTCCAAAGTTTTTCCCGGTATTCCCGGTTTTCCCGGTTCGCTAGCAACCCTGGGATTAGGATAAGGATTACGATTAGGATAAGGATTAGTATAAGGATTAGGATAAGGATTAGGATAAGGATTGGGATAAGGATTAGGATAAGGATTAGGATAAGGATTAGGATAAGGATTAGGATAAGGATTAGGATAAGGATTAGGATAAGGATTAGGATAAGGATTAGGATTAGGATAAGGATTAGGATAAGGATTAGGATAAGGATTAGGATAAGGATTAGGATAAGGATTTGGATAAGGATTAGGATAAGGATTTGGATAAGGATTAGGATAAGGATTAGGATAAGGATTAGGATAAGGATTAGGATAAGGATTAGGATAAGGATTAGGATAAGGATTAGGATAAGGATTAGGATAAGGATTAGGATAAGGATTAGGATAAGGATTAGGATAAGGATTAGGATAAGGATTAGGATAAGGATTAGGATAAGGATTAGGATAAGGATTAGGATAAGGATTAGGATAAGGATTAGGATAAGGATTAGGATAAGGATTAGGATAAGGATTAGGATAAGGATTAGGATAAGGATTAGGATAAGGATTAGGATAAGGATTAGGATAAGGATTAGGATAAGGATTAGGATAAGGATTAGGATAAGGATTAGGATAAGGATTAGGATAAGGATTAGGATAAGGATTAGGATAAGGATTAGGATAAGGATTAGGATAAGGATTAGGATAAGGATTAGGATAAGGATTAGGATAAGGGTTAGGATAAGGATTAGAATAAGGATAAGGATTAGGATAGATTAAGATAAGGATTAAGATAAGGATAAGGATTAGGATAAGGATTAGGATAAGGATTAGGATAAGGATTAGGATAAGGATTAGGATAAGGATTAGGATAAGGATTAGGATAAGGATTAGGATAAGGATTAGGATAAGGATTAGGATAAGGATTAGGATAAGGATTAGGATAAGGATTAGGATAAGGATTAGGATAAGGATTAGGATAAGGATTAGGATAAGGATAAGGATTAGGATAAGAATAAGGATAAGGATTAGGATAAGGATTAGGATAAGGATTAGGATAAGGATTAGGATAAGGATAAGGATAAGGATTAGGATAAGGATTAGGATAAGGATTAGGATAAGGATTAGGATAAGGATTAGGATAAGGATTAGGATAAGGATTAGGATAAGGATTAGGATAAGGATTAGGATAAGGATTAGGATAAGAATTAGAATAAGTATAAGGATTAGGATAGATTAAAATAAGGATTAAGATAAGGATAAGGATAAAGATAAGGATTTGGATAAGGATTGGGATAAGGATCAGGATAATGATTAAGGTAAGGATTAGGATAAGGATTAGGATGAGGATTAGGATAAGGATTTTAATCCTTATCTTAATCCTTATCTTAACCCTTATCCTAATCTTTAGGATAAGGGTTAAGATAAGGATTAAGATAAGGATTAAGATAAGGATTGGGATTAGGATAAGGATTAGGATAAGGATTAGGATAAGGATTAGGATAAGGATTAGGATAAGGATTAGGATAAGGATTAGGATAAGGATTAGGATAAGGATTAGGATAAGGATTAGGATAAGGATTAGGATAAGGATTAGGATAAGGATTAGGATAAGGATTAGGATAAGGATTAGGATAAGGATTAGGATAAGGATTAGGATAAGGATTAGGATAAGGATTAGGATAAGGATTAGGATAAGGATTAGGATAAGGATTAGGATAAGGATTAGGATAAGGATTAGGATAAGGATTAGGATAAGGATTAGGATAAGGATAAGGATAATGATTAAAGTAAGGATTAGGATAAGGATTTGGATAAGGATAAGGATAAGGATTAGGATAAGGATTAGGATAAGGATTAGGATTAGGATAAGTATTAAGATAAGGATTAGGATAAGAATTAGGGTATGGATTAGGATAAGGATTAGGTTAACGATTAGGGTAAGGATTAGGGTAAGGATTAGGATAAGGATTAGGATAAGGATTAGGATAACGATGAGGATTAGGATAACGATAAGGATTGAGATAACAATAAGGATAACGAGAAAAATTAGGATAAGGATTAGAATAAGAATAAGCATAAGGGTTACGATTAGGGTAAGGATAATGATAAGGGTTTGAATAAGGATTAGAATAAGGATTAGAATAAGGATTAGGATATGAATTAGGATAAGAATAAGGATAAGGATAAGAATTAGGATTATGATAAGGATTAGAATAAGGATTAGGATAAGAATCAGGATAAGGATTAGGATTATGATAAGGATTAGGATGAGGATTAGAATCAGGTTAACTATCAGGATTGGTATAATGATAAGGACAAGAATTGGGATATGTATTTTGAAAACGATAAGGATCATAAGCAGAATCAGAATCAGAATCAGCTTCATCATTGGTTTCAGGATTCGAATGTGGATCCGGATTATGATAAGCATTAGAATCAAAATCAGGTTCAGAATCGGAATCCAGATCAGAATCAGGAATATTGAAATCTACCGTTACAGATCAGAAAAAAAATTCAGCTTGTTTTGCTACCAAATAAAAGGTTTTTCAGATCAAACGTACAAAATATTGTAAATCAATTCTAAGATCAATTTGATGCCTCTAAATCAAAGAAAATTATTTTTATTCCAGGAATATTCCAACAGTATCATAATTTCTTAACAAAAGTATTTAGTCTACGTCTACCATCAACAATAAAACATTTGTTAAAGGTAAACATTTTCTTGCACTCGTTTTTGATTCATCGAAGTTATCTTATTTACATGGAACGGGAATGACGAAAGATAATGTTATTTGCTATAGCGATGAGGTTTGCCTTTGCGAAACCGACAGAAAATCCGAAAGCAAGTTGATCTCGAAAAGCAAGGTAAATTGGTGCACTAACCGGAGGAGAAGAAGAAAGAATAATAAAAAAAAAAAAGTCAAACAATGTCACCCAATTCCGAAAGCATCAGATTCAAACGAAATTTTACTTTGAATGGATGAATATGGCCAAGATATGTAGATATATTTTTCACATTTTCTACTCAAGAAAAAGAATCGAAAAACGAAAAGGACAGAGTTTTCAGTAGTGTCAACGAATGAAGATCTTTTAATATGATAAACGAGTTCAACACTTTTTTTTCTTTTCCCTTTCTCTTGATGAAGATTTGTTCTCTTCATTCATCATACATAAGTACTAAATGTCATCAACAACATAATTGCACTTTCAACTAAAATGAGCACAAAACACGACCCTCCTATCGAATAATAATGGACGTGTACCTTCGCATCCATCTCACTCGCTTAGCTAGTTGCTGGCATTTTGAGGCCCAGATTTGAACAATAAAATTACATAATGACGGTTCCAACTTTCAATGTTGATCGCAAATCAACATCCGAGATTGTTGGTAAGCGCAAAAAAACCCGTAAACAAGTTTTGTAGCGACTCATCTGCAAAATTGGGAGCCGGAAGGCCAATCTTTCAAAAGGTCGTATTGTTGATAATCATTTTTTATTCCTTTTTCAATTCAAGTCTGGTTAATTTTGTGTTTATACAACCTCCATTGATTTTTTTTTTCATTGGTACGGACAAGAAATTTGTTGCTTCTGAAAAATAACAGCTGGAATCGTTTCGTTCCCAATGCAAAACGCGGTTTAAGCGTGGTGCATATTTGCAATGTGCGTGCGGGCGAGCATTCATCTCTTCTAAATACCTAAACAAGCTGATGGAAAATGAAAACAGCAGCAAAAGCAACTCAGGTTGTTATCGATCAGTTCGCGATTCATTCGGTATGCTGCCAAGTTGTTTATCGGGCCCGATCGATGTTTAGAGTTTGACGACTTCGGTTTACTAGCCACTCCACTTAGTAATTGTCGAAGAAAAAATTTAAACTGTTATTGTTTGTTCAATAGATTTGTCCTTTTTTAAATAATAGAATTAATGATTTTTTTTATAATAAAAATAAAAATTCTTAAATTGTAATTTTTATCGTTGAGATTTGGTAGTAGAGTGGTATTACCTGGATTACGTTCAAATTTCCGCTAAGTACTGGAACCCACTCCCAACATGTATGGCTGCATTCTGTTGGAAAAACTTGGATCAGCATCAGATTATATTTTATGATCAACAACTGACAGCTGGCGAATCACAGTTCAAGAAAAACTTTACATTCTTAACCATCGCAGTCATCCGTCCTCTGCGTTTTGAAAGCGGAAGGGTTATTAAGTAAAATCCATCATTTCGTTATGTTTAAAGTTAGATGTGTTCAAAATCTGATGGAATAACTTGAAAAAATTTCAAATTGTGTCGTATATTTTTGTTTGACACCCTATAACGACTTTTGATTTTTTTTTTTTTTGCGTTCAGAAACCCAGCAAATTCGTTCTTTAATTCGCCTTATCCGTGGCTATTCGGATTTAAACTACTTTGAAATCTATTTGCAATTCGAGCCCCGTAGCATAATCGTCCACGCCCGGCTAAAGCACTCTCTATGTTGTTAAGGTGCTCAAAATATCAAATAGCGCAAATAAATAAATTCAGATTGCATGTTCATGAAATCGTGCTTATTATTGCATGCAAATCCACATAATCTTAGGAACTATGATTTTACTTAAATGCTACTTACAAACTATACAAACATTCAAATCCGTAGTGATACACAGTTAATTGATTGCCAGTAGCGGTTCTCCGCTGCTGGGGCACTTTTCGAGTTCGCTTGGATGCGATCTTAATTCCTGCTGGCCGTTCTAAATACTCGCAACTAGCGCGCTAGTAGAATGCTGCATGCATCGGCATGCTGCTGATTCGATCGTGCTGGTACAAATTCTTCCGCTCTCCCGATTTTCCTTCACCCAATGCTGGGTGGTGAGTTCCGAGTCACTCACTTCCTCGACGCGCTAGCTCGATGTTTCACTTTTGCACAAGCTTTCCGATGACTGCTCGTTGATTGCAGCTACTGCACTTTTCGCTCTTGTGCGAATTCCTTTCGATGACAACGACGACAACAACAACAAGTTTGCATGCACTTGTTGTTTGGTTTGCACAAATATTAGAGGGCAATTCCCGAAATCAGCAACTTCTTCCTTCAGCTTTGTCGTTTCTTCATGCAACGACGACTCGGCTTCTCCTACGTTCCCGCATGCATTCGATCTCCGTCACCTCGGAGATTTCAACGTTGTTGCGACTCGATGACTTCGAAGATCGAAGAAGAAGATCGAACTCCCGAAAACGGCCCTATAGTGTGGAATGTAGTGTGTTAGGCAAATGATTTTAGTTTTAATAAGTTCCGCTTACTTCTCGAGGAAGGCCGTTGACATGCAGGGAGTTGGGTTCGATAAAGTGGCTACAGAGCCCTTCTCTCCTATCCTCTTCTGCTGTCGTCTAATCTGTAGAAGACATGTGATGCAATAGGGGAATATTTTGCAAATATTTTGCCTTACATTTATCTCAAGTCGGACGCGATCAGTGCTTTGCTCGATATTCGAGAAAGTGGCTACGGGGCCCTTCTCTCCTGCCCTCCTCTACTGTCGTCCTAATCTGCAGAAAAATGTGTAATGCAATTGGTGAAATATTTTGCATGTGTTTTGCCTTACGTTAATTTCACGCCGAACACGATCAATACTCCGCTTGCTGATCGGTAGTCGATCGGTGCTTTTGGCTGTAATTTAGGTTTGGGAAGATTTAGATAAAAATCGAAATGTGTTCGGTAAAGGGCTCTTACCGTATCGAGTAGGTCGGTGGCATGCGGCATGCACCACGAAGAAGACCTTTTTCGATATTCTCTAGATTTTATAGCCACATTCGTGTATTATTTCACACGATCACATGCACTACGATCACACAACCGTTTTTTAAGCCGAACAACGAAATTCAGTCCACAGTCCGCGAAACAATTTAGCCGTGAGTTAGCGCATCGAAAAACTCCGGCCTTTGTAGACTGTTTACACTACCGATTTACTCTACCGGAAACTCTTGTCCGAGAGCTGATGGACATCGCTTTTAGACAAAGGTTTCCAGAAAATTATCTTTCTGGCTCTTGTTTTCAAGCAAATTAGATGTCTTTTGCTTTTAGTGGTTTGTCATAAAAACTGTTACTGTTTCGGATCGTCCGAGATAACGCAAGTGGACTGTATTAACTGCTGCTGTTGGACGACCGAAACTTAACACTTTGGGGCACTTGATGCGGGTGTTCCTTTCGTGGGCGATGAAGGCTCCACGGCGATAGTGTTGCACACACGGAAACGTACACTGTTGCACGCTGACACGGGTAACGCGGATCTTTTCTCAAAGATTAAAAACACTTAACGTTTTCAAACAAATTTGACTTTTTATTGGCAGTCAACCTAGCGAATAAATTTGGTCGCGATGTGAACTGGATGAGGTCTTGTGTGAACTGAGTTTGTCAACATAAAAAGTACTGATCATCGGCAAAGATCGGCAGAGAGATCATTCTTCTCTGAGAGAGCACATAAACTGACAGCATGATAGATGGGGTGGTTTTGGTATCATAACCAATATTATCGATCCAGAACATGCCGCCCCCGTTGAAACCATATGGATTTCAACCAAATTCATATTTTTTCAAACAGTAATAATCATTCTATTGCTCTTCTACACTAACTAGCTAGTATAGTAACAATTCTACAGAAGAACTAACTGAGATCTGATAAAAAAAAACTTCTGCATTTTCTCCGGGCCCCTCCTGCGACCTGCACGCCTATGGACGGCGAATCATTCTCGCCGATTACCTCTCCCGGGGCATTCCTTTGTGATAAATGTGGATGACCATCGAGTTGTTTACATTTTCAGAAGTAAGATGGTTTGGTACTGTTTTGGATTCCGTGGATTTAAGGAGTTTTCAGTGGGAAAACTGTCCATGCCGTGTAGTTGCCTCGCATTTGGACCTCTTGCAGGTAAGTGGTACATACATTTTTTTCATGTGAGCAGAAATCAATAATTTTTATGTGTTTCCAGACGCAATTCGCATTTGTGCCTCCAACTTGGACCTGGTGCGGGTACGCCTTTGATGATTTTTTTTTCATGTTTTTGGTTGAAATGAGTGCTTATTCTTTGTCTTCGTCTTCAGATAAATGCACCCGGAAACGAGGAGCGATGTTGTACATTCCATACGAAGGGGGTCGAAGCTGCCAACACAATGATTAGGCCATGTCGATGTAGAACGACGGTGATGAAATTGAATCTGCTCGGTGATCAATTAATCGAGTAACCCTCAATTGATGTAGCGATGTTTGGAAGGTGATGACCATTAGATTGCAACAAATGATTCCATCCATGTTGTGCTTGACGAAATAGAATAAGATTGGCAAACTTTAGATTATGCATTAAATATTGAAATAGCCCATTTAAACAATCGTGCATACAGTACTAATTGGGTTCAACGTTAATTTCAGACGTAATTTCACACAATTATCATGCATACAAATAAATATCAGACCATAAAGCTT